>NC_092227.1:53090504-53233004 GCF_036320965.1 Panulirus ornatus | reverse complement strand
GAGAGAGAGAGAGAGAGAGAGAGAGAGAAGGGGGGGGCAGACACCTGACTTAGGCGGGTGTGCGGGTGTGTGTGTGTGTGTGTGTGTGTGTGTGTCTGTGTGTGTGTGTGTGTCTGTGTGTGTGTGTGTGTGTGTGTGTGTGTGTGTGTGTGTGTGTGAACACACCCACAAAAGAAAAGACGCGGTATATATCTACAACAACTCGAGATCGGAACTTGCCCCCCTTAACACACAGATAGTAATCACACACACACACACACACACACACACACACACACACACACACACACCCACACACACACACACACACACACACCATATATATACTCTTCCGAGCCTGTATGATTTGTGGTAAGCATCACTGACTGTAAGTCAACAAGGGTTCGAATCATAAGAGCGGAAGTCGGCCCAAACCCAGCCCGGGTGTTCATCCTCCCATCACTGCCGGTTGATTAATGGTACTTGGCTTTAGCTGGAGGGTGTGTGTGTGTGTGTGTGTGTGTGTGTGTGTGTGTGTTAGTGCACCCATATGAGTAAAAACATAGCGCATACATACAAGGATTAGAGACGAGGCTACACGTGAGCAAAAGTGTCTCCCCTAAATTCACAGAGTAATCACAAATAGTAACCACAGACCTCTGTGATGTAGTGATTAGCGTTGCTGACCTTAATTCACGCAAGGACCCGCTCGGGTTCGAATCCTGGACGTGGCAGTCGGCCCACAGACAACCAAGGTGTTGATCCTACCCTTAGAGTTGGTCAGTAAATAGTGTGGGGTAGTATATGTGTACGTCATATGTATGTATATGTTTGTATAAACATAAGAGTAAAGATGTGGTACACACACGAGGCAACAGGAGTGTAGAACTCTTTCCTCATAACACAAAACGAGGAATCACAAATTCATGGACCTCCGTGGTGAAGGAGCGTCGCTGACCGTGATGCATTTCAAGGTCGTCTAGGGTCAAGCGCATAGGATCGAATCCTGGTTGCAACAGTCGGTCCACGTAAACCCCAACTGTTCATGTTCCCCTAGTGGTTGGCTGATAAAATGGGTGCTTGGCTTAGACTGGAGTATATATATATATATATATATATATATATATATATATATATATATATATATATATATATAGCATTAATGAGATGGCCATGATCAAGACGTACAGTAGTAACCCTTGCTGCCTTAAGCTTGACTTGCAGAAGCTGTAATGGCTTCGGATACATGAAAATGAAATCGCCTTCGTTTCTGGAAAGAATGTGTCTGACGGTCGGTGGCATGATGCACTGAGATCTTCTCTCCAGATTCTCTCTTCTTCTGACCCAGGTTCCACAACGCCTGGAGGAGCGAGTCTAAGCGAGCTATGACGTATGTGCTATTGATTGACGTGACTTTCTTAACTCATTCACGTACTGTGGCTTCAGCTCAGGTGGGGATGTTTACTGGTATGTTTTCTTTACACGTTCGTGGTTCACGTTCCATTTCACCTGAGAGTAAACTAGTGAAACTTTTATCATGAGGACGGTTCAGTAGTGGATACGACCAGCGCGTATTCTTATCTGCAACAGATTGCGACTGATTCTGACCATCTTCTTTTGGATGCTATTGATAGAAAGAGAGATGGCATGGATATGAAAGTAGAAGAATAAAAGAAAGATTAGGAGGAGCATGTGCAGGTATGATTATAGCCATGCATGATAGGAGATTTGGCCAACGAAAATTGTGATGAAGATAAGTCATGATCCTGTTCGGTTCTCAAAACATTTCCCTCAAATCGATAAAACATCTTGGTCTAATTATCTACTTTTATGAGAGACATTTTTACGAAAATGAAAACGTTATTTTCCACACACGCACCAAGTTAATTCCAACGCGTTGGTCAGCTCCTCTTCACCATGTGCCGATACCTGATAACGCCTACCAGTTCATTCATCACCTGGAGGACTTGCAGTCTTCATTATACATTCGAGGTTCCACGTTTATGCAGTTCCTGAATATCTCTCAGCAATCGCATTTGGCCGGGCTTACCAGAGACCATTACGCATCTTCACATCTCTGCATTAGTTTCCATTTGGAATACCAAAACATTATATATAGAACAGACGAGTGATAATAACTTGGTGAAGATTTATAAAGAAAATATGAAACGAAAGAAAAGGAAGTCACTAAGCTAACGTTCCTTAAAATGCTATTTTCATGCTTGTCACGTAAATAACAACAACATGATGTTTACCTCGAACGCGCAAAAAAAAAAAAAAAAAGGATTATATCAGTAAATCCATTAACTTTTCCCTATTTGTTTACACAGTTTATACAGTCAGTATTCAATTATTGTTTTCACCGATTTCAATGATATCCTTTTCACAATATCTTTCTAGTAACTGTCTAAAAAAGAATATTTGCGCCTGCAAAATGGATGCCGCAACAGAACGCACCCCAAAGTAGACGTCCTCTAACATCAGAACGCACCCAAAGGAGGACGTCCTCTAACGCACCCAAAAGAGGACGTCCTCTAACGCACCCAAAAGAGGACGTCCTCTAACGCACCCAAGGTTCATCCCTTAACGCACCCAAGGAAAGACATACTCTAACGCACCCAGAGGAGGACGTCCTCTAACGCACCCAAGGGAAGACGTCCATCGCTTAACGCACCCAAGGAATGACACACTCTAACGTATCCAAGGGAGGACTTCTTCGATCATTCCATAAAAAGTTTGTTATCGTATAATATATATATATATATATATATATATATATATTTTTTTTTTTTTTTTTTTTTTTTTTTTTTTTTTTTTTTTTTTTTTTTTTTTTTTTTATACTTTGTCGCTGTCTCCCGCGTTTGCGAGGTAGCGCAAGGAAACAGACGAAAGAAATGGCCCCCCCCCCCCCCCCATACACATGTACATACACACGTCCACACACGCAAATATACACACCTACACAGCTTTCCATGGTTTACCCCAGACGCTTCACATGCCTTGCTTCAATCCACTGACAGCACGTCAACCCCTGTATACCACATGACTCCAATTCACTCTATTTCTTGCCCTCCTTTCACCCTCCTGCATGTTCAGGCCCCGATCACACAAAATCTTTTTCACTCCATCTTTCCACCTCCAATTTGGTCTCCCTCTTCTCCTCGTTCCCTCCACCTCCGACACATATATCCTCTTGGTCAATCTCTCCTCACTCATTCTCTCCATGTGCCCAAACCATTTCAAAACACCCTCTTCTGCTCTCTCAACCACGCTCTTTTTATTTCCACACCTCTCTCTTACCCTTACGTTACTTACTCGATCAAACCACCTCACACCACACATTGTCCTCAAACATCTCATTTCCAGCACATCCATCCTCCTGCGCACATCTCTATCCATAGCCCACGCCTCGCAACCATACAACATTGTTGGAACCACTATTCCCTCAAACATACCCATTTTTGCTTTCCGAGATAATGTTCTCGACTTCCACACATTTTTCAAGGCTCCCAAAATTTTCGCCCCCTCCCCCACCCTATGATCCACTTCCGCTTCCATGGTTCCATCCGCTGACAGATCCACTCCCAGATATCTAAAACACTTCACTTCCTCCAGTTTTTCTCCATTCAAACTCACCTCCCAATTGACTTGACCCTCACCCCTACTGTACCTAATAACCTTGCTCTTATTCACATTTACTCTCAACTTTCTTCTTCCACACACTTTACCAAACTCAGTCACCAGCTTCTGCAGTTTCTCACATGAATCAGCCACCAGCGCTGTATCATCAGCGAACAACAACTGACTCACTTCCCAAGCTCTCTCATCCCCAACAGACTTCATACTTGCCCCTCTTTCCAGGACTCTTGCATTTACCTCCCTTACAACCCCATCCATAAACAAATTAAACAACCATGGAGACATCACACACCCCTGCCGCAAACCTACATTCACTGAGAACCAATCACTTTCCTCTCTTCCTACACGTACACATGCCTTACATCCTCGATAAAAACTTTTCACTGCTTCTAACAACTTTCCTCCCACACCATATATTCTTAATACCTTCCACAGAGCATCTCTATCAACTCTATCATATGCCTTCTCCAGATCCATAAATGCTACATACAAATCCATTTGGTATGCATGGGGTGTTCAGTGTTGTAAATGGAAATGGTGAAGAGCTTGTAGATTTATGTGCTGAAAAAGGATTGATGATTGGGAATACCTGGTTTAAAAAGCGAGATATACATAAGTATACTTATGTAAGTAGGAGAGATGGCCAGAGAGCGTTATTGGATTACGTGTTAATTGACAGGCGTGCGAAAGAGAGACTTTTGGATGTTAATGTGCTGAGAGGTGCAACTGGAGGGATGTCTGATCATTATCTTGTGGAGGCTAAGGTGAAGATTAGTATGGGTTTTCAGAAAAGAGGAGTGAATGTTGGGGTGAAGAAGGTGGTGAGAGTAAGTGAGCTTGGGAAGGAGACCTGTGTGGGGAAGTACCAGGAGAGACTGTGTACAGAATGGAAAAAGGTGAGAACAATGGAAGTAAGGGGAGTGGGGGATGAATGGGATGTATTTAGGGAATCAGTGATGGATTGCGCAAAAGATGCTTGTGGCATGAGAAGAGTGGGAGGTGGGCTGTTTAGAAAGGGTAGTGAGTGGTGGGATGAAGAAGTAAGAGTATTAGTGAAAGAGAAGAGAGAGGCATTTGGACGATTTTTGCAGGGAAAAAATGCATTTGAGTGGGAGAAGTATAAAAGAAAGAGACAGGAGGTCAAGAGAAAGGTGCAAGAGGTGAAAAAAAGGGCAAATGAGAGTTGGGGTGAGAGAGTATCATTAAATTTTAGGGAGAATAAAAAGATGTTCTGGAAGGAGGTAAATAGGGTGCGTAAGACAAGGGAGCAAATGGGAACTTCAGTGAAGGGCGTAAATGGGGAGGTGATAACAAGTAGCGGTGATGTGAGAAGGAGATGGAATGAGTATTTTGAAGGTTTGTTGAATGTGTCTGATGACAGAGTGGCAGATATAGGGTGTTTTGGTCGAGGTGGTGTGCAAAGTGAGAGGGTTAGGGAAAATGATTTGGTAAACAGAGAAGAGGTAGTAAAAGCTTTGCGGAAGATGAAAGCCGGCAAGGCAGCAGGTTTGGATGGCATTGCAGTGGAATTTATTAAGAAAGGGGGTGACTGTATTGTTGACTGGTTGGTAAGGTTATTTAATGTATGTATGACTCATGGTGAGGTGCCTGAGGATTGGCGGAATGCGTGCATAGTGCCATTGTACAAAGGCAAAGGGGATAAGAGTGAGTGCTCAAATTACAGAGGTATAAGTTTGTTGAGTATTCCTGGTAAATTATATGGGAGGGTATTGATTGAGAGGGTGAAGGCATGTACAGAGCATCAGATTGGGGAAGAGCAGTGTGGTTTCAGAAGTGGTAGAGGATGTGTGGATCAGGTGTTTGCTTTGAAGAATGTATGTGAGAAATACTTAGAAATATATATATATATATATATATATATATATATATATATATATATATATATATACATATATATATATATATATATATATATATATATATATATATATATATATATATATATATATATATATATATATATATATATATATATATATATATATTTTATCCCTGGGGATAGGGGAGAAAAGAATACTTCCCACGTATTCCCTGCGTGTCGTAGAAGGCGACTAAAAGAGGAGGGAGCGGGTGGCTGGAAATCCTCCCCTCTCATCTTTAATTTTCCAAAAGAAGGAACAGAGAAGGGAGCAAGTGAGGATATTCCCTCAAAGGCTCAGTCCTCTGTTCTTGGCGCTACCTTGCTAACGCAGGAAATGGCGAATAGTATGAAAAAAAGATATATATATATATATATATATATATATATATATATATATATATATATATATATATATATATATATATTCTTTTTATTCTTTTATTATACTTTGTCGCTGTCTCCCGCGTTTGCGAGGTAGCGCAAGGAAACAGACGAAAGAAATGGCCCAACCCCCCCCACTCACATGTATATACATACGTCCACACACGCAAATATACATACCTACACAGCTTTCCATGGCTTACCCCAGACGCTTCACATGCCTTGATTCAATCCACTGACAGCACGTCAACCCCGGTATACCACATCGCTCCAATTCACTCTATTCCTTGCCCTCCTTTCACCCTCCTGCATGTTCAGGCCCCGATCACACAAAATCTTTTTCACTCCATCTTTCCACCTCCAATTTGGTCTCCCTCTTCTCCTTGATCCCTCCACCTCCGACACATATATCCTCTTGGTCAATCTTTCCTCACTCATCCTCTCCATGTGCCCAAACCACTTCAAAACACCCTCTTCTGCTCTCTCAACCACGCTCTTTCTATTTCCACACATCTCTCTTACCCTTACGTTACTCACTCGATCAAACCTACCTCACACCACACATTGTCCTCAAACATCTCATTTCCAGCACATCCATCCTCCTGCGCACAACTCTATCCATAGCCCACGCCTCGCAACCATACAACATTGTTGGAACCACTATTCCTTCAAACATACCCATTTTTGCTTTCCGAGATAATGTTCTCGACTTCCACACATTCTTCAAGGCCCCCAGAATTTTCGCCCCCTCCCCCACCCTATGATCCACTTCCGCTTCCATGGTTCCATCCGCTGCCAGATCCACTCCCAGATATCTAAAACACTTCACTTCCTCCAGTTTTTCTCCATTCAAACTCACCTCCCAATTGACTTGACCCTCAACCCTACTGTACCTAATAACCTTGCTCTTATTCACATTTACTCTTAACTTTCTTCTTCCACACACTTTACCAAACTCAGTCACCAGCTTCTGCAGTTTCTCACATGAATCAGCCACCAGCGCTGTATCATCAGCGAACAACAACTGACTCACTTCCCAATATATATATTGGGATATATATATATATATATATATATATATATATATATATATATATATATATATATATATATATATATATATATATATAGGAATATCTTGATCACGCGCAAAATGTGATCCTTTCCAATATATATATATATATATATATATATATATATATATATATATATATATATATATATATATATATACACTAGCGAGTATAATTTCCGCTCCTATAGCGAATTTATCACTTCATCACTCTCCTGTGGTACGTGGTTATAATAGACTCAGTTTCAACACGCATATTCCGACGGAGGTCTCCTGGTTACACACTGTTTATGTTCTTTAAGAAAAAAATAACACATTTAAACCCTGGGGATAGGGGAGAAAGAATACTTCCCACGTATTCCCTGCATGTCGTAGAAGGCGACTAAAAGGGGAGGGAGCGGGGGGCTGGAAATCCTCCCCTCTTGTTTTTTTTTAATTTTCCAAAAGAAGGAACAGAGAATTGGGCCAGGTGAGGGTATTCCCTCAAAGGCCCACTCCTCTGTTCTTAACGCTACCTCGCTAATGCGGGAAATGGCGAATAGTTTGAAAGAAAGATATATTCATTTATTTATTACACAATCGCCGTCTCCTGCGTCAGCGAGGTAGCGCAAGGAAACAGATGAGGAATGGCCCAACCAATCCAGGTACACATGTATGTACATAAACGCTTATACATGCATATATACATACATATACATTTCAACGTATACATACATATACATAGACAGACATACACATTTATACACATGTATATATTCATACTTTTCTCCAGGCAATTTTAAGGCCCATCTTAGCATCAACCAAATCATTATGAGAGAATTGACAAAACATGAAAACATAAAAAAAAAAGTTGTTTAAGACACACCCAGCCACCCAGGTCAACCCCCGCCAAGTGACCGCCCTTAATCACTCTCCCTTACAACGGTTAATGCCAGACAAAGCAGACAGTGCTTGGTCGATATGGATTGGTGTTGGACGGCGGGAATCAAGTGTGATGTTGGGATTTAGATAACTTTGTTAAGCACTGGCACCTGATGAGGTGGATTGTCTCCACGGATCATATCGCGCCACATGTATAGAAAATTACATGTTAAATATTATTGCATGAACTCCTAATGAAGTGCGATCTCACCCTTCATATATATATATATATATATATATATATATATATATATATATATATATATATATATATATATATATATATTTTTTTTTTTTTTTTTTTTTTTTTTCTTTTTAACTATTCACCATTTCCCGTGTTACCGAGGTAGCGTTAATAACAGAAGACTGAGCCTTTTAGGGAATAACCTCGCTTGGCCTCCTTCTCTGTTCCTTCTTTTGGAAAATTAAAAACAAGAGGGGAAGATTTCCAGCCCCCCGCCCCCTTCCCTTTTAGTCGCCTTCTACAACACGCAGGAAATACGTGGAAAGTATTCTTTCTCCCCTATCCCCAGGGATATATATATATATATATATATATATATATATATATATATATATATATATATATATATATATATATATATGTGTGTGTGTGTGTGTGTGTGTGTGTGTGTGTGTGTGTTCTGTCTTCCTTCCCGTCTTTATAATTGTCTCAGTTCTAATCGTGTAAAAATCCTCTCGCCTCCGTCTTCTTCCGTCTGTCTGCCTAACTTGCCCAACAATAAAAGACAAAAAAATAATACATAAGTCCTGAACTATATGATGATAAGACAGGAACTTTTCAGTAATATGTCAAATGCTGTTTGTTGGGCAAAAATCTCAGGCAGGAAACTGAAGGGAAAAAATCTATTTGGGTGAGTGGAATAACATCATCAGAAGGCGGACCCTAAAATGGATTGAGCAGAAATGAGATTTTCTGGTGTTTTTGCAGCAAGAATCCCATCTTGTCCGAGGATTCAGAAAATGAGAAGAACCAATGGATGACCCAAAACAAAATCACCCGATTCTTTTTTTTTTCTGTTTCTTTAAGGACTGATTATGGAAGTGGTAAAATTTGTTTGCCAACGAATGTCCCTTAGATTGGATTCATTATACTGGTATACTGATGAATGCACTGAAGAGTTGGACGACGTCAATCCTTTTATCATTCTGAGTTATAATATACCCGCTCAGTCTTGCGATCTTAAGGACACACAAACACACACACACACACACACACACACACACACACACACATACACACACACACACACACACACACACACACACACACACACACACACACACACACACACACACACACACACATACGCAAATGATAATGTGTAATTGAATATTCCTTTAATTACCAGTTTGACACACTGAAATTGTGTTTCACAAACACGATATATGAAAATATTCAGTGGCATCAAACTTAACAGAATATGCAAGATTGATTAACTGTCATTAGACTGTGCATTAGAATGTGTCCATACGTTTAATTGGAATTAGGAAAAGCTAACAAGAATATGAGTTCGGACAAGTTTGGAAATAACTATACATATCCATGGCCATCAACAAAGATTTTTTTTTTTCTTTAGAGGCGAGAATTTAGGATGGATATGGGCTTCCCGTTCCATCGTCAGTCTTAGAGGCGAGAATTTAGGAGGGATATGGGCTTCCCGCTCCATCGTCAGGCTGCCTCACCATCTGGTGCATAGATGAGATCTCTAAGAGAGATAAGAGACTCAGCTGGCGGTAACTGGTATTGAGTGAGGCAAGACACGATAAGCACATTACGTCCAGGGAGCTTTGTGTGAGACCTCTTGAACTTTGACCTCTTGCTGACAGCGGCAGAGATATTGTCCTTTTTAAGACTTCGACGATACAGGTACGAACAGTGATTATAACATAATTGGTCCGTCTCTTTTCTACTGCGCTTTGTTCTGACAATAATGAGGAACGCGGAAAATCATTATGTTTAGAGAGAGTTATGCCATAAATCATGATTGAATTTCATACAATAAATAGAGTTCATTTGGCATCCACTATGAGGGTTGGATGTTTTAAGGACGCCGTGGAAAGAAGTTTTTCGTAAAGTCAGATATATATTTGGTTTTGGATTCTCGGGAGCCGAGGCTAAAGTACGTGACTGGTTCATATGTCCACATATATAAGATTTTAAGAAACACTGGAGCAATAAATGCTTGCTAATGATATCCTTAACGTCACATGTATCCGCATGATACACTTGGATGGCTGGATAAAGCCATTTCCTACTTGTACACAACGCAGTGATACACAGTGGGAACCACGGCTGGTAATTCTGAAAGAAGGAAATGTATATGGATTTGAGTATGTGCGCATGGCTGTCCTCAATGTATATGGCTTTGAGTATGTGCGCATGGCTGTCCTCAATAAACAGTTAAAACCAAGCTCAACTGAAACTCCTCGGTGTAGATATTTCTGGTGTGTGTGTGTGTGTGTGTGTGTGTGTGTGTGTGTGTGTGTGTGTGTGTGTGTGTGTCTGTGTGTCTGTGTAAGACAGAGACTGCTATTTATGATTACTATTTGTGTGTTTCGGGAAGAGAATTTTTCACTTGATATGTCCCATCTGTAACCCTTGCATCTATGTACCATATCTTTACTCTTTTCTATGTATAAACACACACGCACACACACACACACACACACACACACACACACACACACACACACACACATATCCATCACCAGTATAACTATAGAACAAGACCATACATGACGTAAGAGCTTAGTTATTTACTTGAAATGACGGAAAAAAATAAAAGTTCTCAGTAAACTTAATAACAATGGGACATGAACTTCACATACAAAACAAATGGCGAGTGAGAAAACTGAACATAGATTCATATGAAATAAATCTCGCTTTGTACTTGATCTGATAGAATTTAGATGACTAAGTTTAGAAACACGGGAGCCTTGAGGATGTTTCGATGTTCGCTGTAGAGGGTTTTCCCTAATGATCAACAGAGACTCCATTAATGAGAGCGAATGGTAATAACTGAAATGATTTCAGATCTTGGGGTAGTTGACACTCTGCGAATGCGCACCAATAGCGAACGTGCGATGGATTGCTTAAGTGCTAATCTATATTCCTTTATTCTCTAAGTACGCGCCTTTATCTATACTGCACTACAGCAGTGGCACTAGTGTCTGCAATACTAAAGATGTCAGTAATAGCATTTTTGAATCTCAAGAAGCCACTAACAGTGCAATTAGGCCTAAATACGTCTGTAACTGCGGGTAAAAAGTCTAAAGAAATTTGGTAATTTGTTTTCAATGAGAAATTGCCGTGACCTTTAGGTAAAGAATATAGGGAAGGGCAAGACGGTTTCCTAAACTCTGGATATTTGTTGATAAAGCTGCAGCAATCTGGTAAGCTGTTTACCTAGATATGCATCAAGCGCCCTGAACTAAATCCATTTAATGACGTCGTGTTTCAAAGCCTTGAGTTCAAAATGGAATATAGTTAGAAAAAAATATATATTCATAATTTCTGGCAACTAAAATGTAATAAGATTTCTTTCATAGGTGTGTGTGGATCGAACCGGAAAAATTCAGTAGTCAATCCTGAAAGTGTAGGTTTGCTAGACGATGAAGGCAGAGCATAAGATGTACATGTGGTTGCTCAAGATTTCAAGAAATGAAGTCTATCACTAGACTCCTGCTCAGACGTGGATTCTATGTTAAGATGACTGGAATCTATGTTAAGATGACTGGAATCTATGTTAAGATGACTGGAATCTAAGTAAAAGAAGAACTTGAAATTGTGAGCTGTAGATGTAGTCTACCACTAGACTTCTGCTCATACGTGGATTCTATGTTAAGATGACTGGAATCTAAGTAATAGAAGAACTTGAAATTGTGAGCTGAAGATCTGAGGGGCAATCACTCAACCACCTTGTCTCATCATGGACGATGAATGTATCTGTCAACGTGGAGTCTGTAGGGCTATCCATGGCAACACTATCAGTCTGAGTGTAGCACAGTTGTTGAACAGGATATAACAATCATTTGCCCCTTGTGTTAAAGGTTATGCGTTTTTCGTTTTGTGAAAGATTTAGCCACCTGACAATGAGCAACAAGACCCCTCAAAACAAATATCAAAGCTTGTCAACACCACAGTCATTAGAATTAAGTTTACATATCTGCTTGGAAAATGTGAATGTGACTCTGTACTGATTCTTAGTAATTGTCGTTGTTATAGGAAAGAGAAATTTTGAAAGGCTATAATTGAAGATTCCCAAAGCTGACGCAACTGGCATGACAAGACAACCATCCAAATATAAATCCAGCCTTGGAGCCAGATGTAAACAACTTAGAATAGGTGGCTTCACCTAATACAACATCGACTTTAAGGTGTCTGAGATAACTATTAGTTGCTCAAAATACTCAAAAGAATATCATCCTCACTGGTTTGAGTGAAGAAATGTCAATGTCTGCTTATCGTGCTTCTGACATAATCATTTTCCTTGACTAGAACGATTCCAGTGTGCCTTTTATCAGGTTTTGCAGCAACGGTAGTTCTGTCTTACATACTTCTTTACGGGTAAAATGTTCACCCTTAAGTTGTGGTAAAATGCTTCTTTCCACCGAGGAAAATATAAAAAGTGGTATACGCCTCCATGAACTTTAGAAATGATTTGAAACCCTTATTGTCAGGATCAAGAAAATATTAATCATTCTAAACCCTTAAATAACATTTCAGAGTGAAAATTATATCCAGATAATTAAACGTACGACAGGCAATAGTAGATTCAAACCTTTTACCCAGTATGGGCTCAAAGCGAGGACAAGACCCTTTGAGAGTAATTAGAGATCACTGTACTGTAAGGTGTTCCATAATCATTTACATATACCAACCTTATGGTAAACTACCTTTCCTTGATAGTAAATTGATCAGTTTCCTGATTTTCTGCCTCAGTATAAAGGATGCTTATCTTTACGGGTTTAACTGCCTGCTATCCTCAATTATTCCAGATTCCATTGAGAGATATCTTATAACTTCAGGCACCTGAGTTTCATGGTGTCATTTCATTTCATTGCCCTTCATTTTGAGGTTGTAGTGTTTGAAACACCACATGTCATTCAATGGATTTAGTGTAAATTACTTTAATACATACATAGGTTAACAACGTAAACTGCGACAACCTTACCCTCATATACATTTCATTATGAAAGTTATCGTATATTTCCCAGTGATTTCTTCCGGCCAAAGTCTCTTTTCACAAAAATATGATATCACCAGATTACTGAGCTGATTTTCACCCCAGTAACAGAACAGAATTATATTTAGGCATAATCGTATAATTACGAGCTTTCTAGATCAAAAGATGTTATTCTCAGGACTTACAGAGGTACCTGTAGTCTGTAAATACCGGGAATGTTGCTGTAATGTAGTGTATATAGACATATCAATGCACCAGACAAAAGGTACGCATCATTGAGCGTAAAGGAACGCCAATAAGGCCTAATAAGCACTAAAGTAATCCACCACACAGCACCATATGTCCGGATGCGCAAAGTAACGACCACATACAAATGAACGCCTTTCCCGTTATCGCCACTTGCTCCAACAATAAGATCTCAATTATGGAGTCTGTGTTGGTCTTTGGGGAAAAGCTCTCATTAGCGAGCAACCAAACATCTTTAACCCTCGTGTTTTTAAAGTGAGTTGCCATAGTCATGTACAAAGCGAATTCTTATGGCATGTGGGATTTTGCTATCGATGTTCAGTTATGTCGCTCACTGTCTAGTTTTTACGTGAAATTCATGTATGGATTCCCGTGCTCTATCACTGCATTTTTCTATGTCTTTATTCCATTTCATGAGTAACTTTTATTATTTCTTTTTCGTCATTTAACGTATGTACGTAACTGAGTTTTTACATCTTATATGGTTTTCCTTTATCATCGTTTGCTTGATGACATGCTCCCAAACTGTCACCACTAAACATAAAAGATATTGAATCAATTGCTGGTTGTACTGTTCATCGTGAGACTCCACTTCACAAGGGGCGAGAGAGTAAGAAAGAGCTTTTCCCTAATTCCCAGATCCAGTGATAACGTTGTCAGTGTGCAGACCACTATTAACGAAGGGTTGATCTAGCCTCGATGACACCTCGGTACCACTGACTAGCGTACCCAGAACCTCGTCAGTGCACAAAAAAATCTTTTGGTCACATATTAGGCACTGCTATCCCACCCACCTGCAGATCCCGCTTTAACCAGTGTACGTCCCTGTAGTTAATGTCTCCTACTCGGAGAACTTTCCCAACACTTTTCATGTTTAAACGTGACTCTGTGCGCGCCATCCCAATCGATCCAAGTGTGTGTTGGAGTGTGTATAAGTCTGTGTGTGTGTGTGTGTGTGTGTGTGTGTGTGTGTGTGTGTATTCATATGAGTTTGTCTATGCATTTATGTTCATGAATATGTGTTTATGTGACACCTCTCCAAGATTTATTGAACGACAAGAAATTTTCGCCAGCCTGTCAATATCAAGGAAGTAGACAGTGAATGGCGACATCATCTGTGGAGAAAACTTCCACATCGAACGTGTTCTAATGATCACCGATCAATGAACACTGTCTGGTAAGTCTTGATGGCATCAGTACATCTGTACGATCAATAAAACACTAGATATCTACAGTTCCAACCTTCACCCTGGTTGGAGTACCTATACCATTACTTGAGAGCAAACCATTTCTTCAGTGATATAAGCTTAACAACCAGAGTGCAAGCAAACGCAAGCAAAGCCAAAATTCCTTGAGCATTGTTGACATATTTGCGTGGGTCACGGGGAACTAAGATCGTTCGACGCTGCCAGGGTCAGGAAGAAAAAAAATATCCCTCTTTCATTGGCTAAAGAGATGAGGACAAAATTCTATTCTACAAACGCTAATCATGAGGATTTTGTTCAAATCTGCTATGGAAGCCGTGGATCTTTACTAACCACAGTCTGTCTTGTACCTTATGCAAGAAAACCATGACACATAGACCATCCAACACTGAGGTATGGCAAAAAGGATTCTGATTCCGGAGTTACCCCAACTCACACCAAATTACCTTAATTTTCTATTATTTCTTTTCTTACCCAGACTGACTACGTAATCGTACATCTTAACTGAAGAAACATGATTTTCTTTGCTTACAAAACTTGTTTGTGATAAGATCCCTCAGTACCATCTGTATTTCAGAAGCGACGCTTCGTAAGTGATTATGACGCTTCGTAAGTGATTATGGGGCTAGGAGTACACACCGGGAAACATCAGGTGATTATCCTGCGAATGCCCGCTTTAACCTCGCCAGACTTGACTTTACAACACGTATTCTACCTACGTTACGGTTTATATATATATATATATATATATATATATATATATATATATATATATATATATATATATATATATATATATATATACATATATATATATATATATATATATATATATATATATATATATATATATATACATATATATATATATATATATATATATATATATATATATATATATATATCACATACAGAGCATTGTTAACAGTAATGTTTTCATCATACAGTAAGGGTTCCTAAAGAATATGTATGAGTGTGTGTCATTACTACTTTTGTGTTAAGGGGAGAGAGTTTTATAATCATGTTTCCCCGTCTCTTTGCCTTGTATATGTGCAGTGTCTTTACTCCAGTGCCACACACACACACACACACACACACACACACACACACACACACACACACACATAAACACAAGGCTATGGCAGGTGCTTGTGTGTGTATATGTGTGTGTGTGTGTGTGTGTGTGTGTGTGTGTGTGTGTGTGTGTGTGTGTGTGTGTTATCCAAGTGATCCTGGACCTGCTGGCAGACTAGTGATGTGAGGCAGACACTTGGGAAGGCTAGGTTCCTGTTTCTTAAAGCTAAGCTGCGTCAACGTAATTTACTTATAGAATGCGTTGAATAATAAATATTTCCCTGATGTATAAACCTTCCCTTTAATGACCAAAATATTATGATGATATTCATGGAGAACTATGGAACAAAGGACGATCGCATCAAGTTATTATTCTTATAATTTATTGTCGTCTCTCGCATCTCTTTATTTGGCAATTTATAATTACTTACTCAGCCCCACCGAAAGGTTCAACAAGTGTCCTGTCTTTATCAATATTTTGCTCCAAGTGAAAATAGATGACTGAGACGAGTTTAATTATCCTTTCTCCAAGGTAGAATCCACTTCTCATTCTTGGTGAAATACAATTAGCCTTTTGCAAAGTAAATAGATATTGATTGGTAAATGACTATGCATTACTCTACCTGTTATTTTGGTATGATCGTGAGCCATGTTTCCAGGAGACTACCTGGTCGCCATTTCATTCGACGGGACAAAACCACTGGAGAGATGAGCACGAGACCTCATTAGTGTATCATTAAATGAAGGAAAAGAAATGTGTCTGACGTCTATACCTTCATCGATAATGCTACCCCTTGACTCAGTGAGACCGTCTGATGAACGTAATGCTAAAATTTTTTTTCTGTTTTATTACCTCTCTCTCTCTCTCCCCTCTCTCTCTCTCTCTCTCTCTCTCTCTCTCTCTCTATATATATATATATATATATATATATATATATATATATATATATATATATATATATATATATATTATATATATTTTTTTATTATTATACTTTGTCGCTGTCTCCCGCGTTTGCGAGGTAGCGCAAGGAAACAGACGAAAGAAATGGCCCAACCCCCCCCATACACATGTATATACATACGTCCACATACGCAAATATACATACCTACACAGCTTTCCATGGTTTACCCCAGACGCTTCACATGCCTTGATTCAATCCACTGACAGCACGTCAACCCCGGTATACCACATCGCTCCAATTCACTCTATTCCTTGCCCTCCTTTCACCCTCCTGCATGTTCAGGCCCCGATCACACAAAATCTTTTTCACTCCATCTTTCCACCTCCAATTTGGTCTCCCTCTTCTCCTTGTTCCCTCCACCTCCGACACATATATCCTCTTGGTCAATCTTTCCTCACTCATCCTCTCCATGTGCCCAAACCACTTCAAAACACCCTCTTCTGCTCTCTCAACCACGCTCTTTTTATTTCCACACATCTCTCTTACCCTTACGTTACTCACTCGATCAAACCACCTCACACCACACATTGTCCTCAAACATCTCATTTCCAGCACATCCATCCTCCTGCGCACAACTCTATCCATAGCCCACGCCTCGCAACCATACAACATTGTTGGAACCACTATTCCTTCAAACATACCCATTTTTGCTTTCCGAGATAATGTTCTCCACTTCCACACATTCTTCAAGGCCCCCAGAATTTTCGCCCCCTCCCCCACCCTATGATCCACTTCCGCTTCCATGGTTCCATCCGCTGCCAGATCCACTCCCAGATATCTAAAACACTTCACTTCCTCCAGTTTTTCTCCATTCAAACTCACCTCCCAATTGACTTGACCCTCAACCCTACTGTACCTAATAACCTTGCTCTTATTCACATTTACTCTTAACTTTCTTCTTCCACACACTTTACCAAACTCAGTCACCAGCTTCTGCAGTTTCTCACATGAATCAGCCACCAGCGCTGTATCATCAGCGAACAACAACTGACTCACTTCCCAAGCTCTCTCATCCCCAACAGACTTCATACTTGCCCCTCTTTCCAAAACTCTTGCATTTACCTCCCTAACAACCCCATCCATAAACAAATTAAACAACCATGGAGACATCACACACCCCTGCCGCAAACCTACATTCACTGAGAACCAATCACTTTCCTCTCTTCCTACACGTACACATGCCTTACATCCTCGATAAAAACTTTTCACTGCTTCTAACAACTTTCCTCCCACACCATATATTCTTAATACCTTCCACAGAGCATCTTTATCAACTCTATCATATGCCTTCTCCAGATCCATAAATGCTACATACAAATCCATTTGCTTTTCTAAGTATTTCTCACATACATTCTTCAAAGCAAACACCTGATCCACACATCCTCTACCACTTCTGAAACCACACTGCTCTTCCCCAATCTGATGCTCTGTACATGCCTTCACTCTCTCAATCAATACCCTCCCATATAATTTACCAGGAATACTCAACAAACGTATACCTCTGTAATTTGAGCACTCACTCTTATCCCCTTTGCCTTTGTACAATGGCACTATGCACGCATTCCGCCAATCTTCAGGCACCTCACCATGAGTCATACATACATTAAATAACCTTACCAACCAGTCAACAATACAGTCACCCCCTTTTTTAATAAATTCCACTGCAATACCATCCAAACCTGCTGCCTTGCCGGCTTTCATCTTCCGCAAAGCTTTCACTACCTCTTCTCTGTTTACCAAATCATTTTCCCTAACCCTCTCACTTTGCACACCACCTCGACCAAAACACCCTATATCTGCCACTCTATCATCAAACACATTCAACAAACCTTCAAAATACTCACTCCATCTCCTTCTCACATCACCACTACTTGTTATCACCTCCCCATTTGCGCCCTTCACTGAAGTTCCCATTTGCTCCCTTGTCTTACGCACTTTATTTACCTCCTTCCAGAACATCTTTTTATTCTCCCTAAAATTTAATGATACTCTCTCACCCCAACTCTCATTTGCCCTTTTTTTCACCTCTTGCACCTTTCTCTTGACCTCCTGTCTCTTTCTTTTATACATCTCCCACTCAATTGCATTTTTTCCCTGCAAAGATCGTCCAAATGCCTCTCTCTTCTCTTTCACTAATACTCTTACTCCTTCATCCCACCACTCACTACCCTTTCTAATCAACCCACCTCCCACTCTTCTCATGCCACAAGCATGTTTTGCGCAATCCATCACTGATTCCCTAAATACATCCCATTCCTCCCCCACTCTCTCTCTCTCTCTCTCTCTCTCTCTCTCTCTCTCTCTCTCTCTCTATATATATATATATATATATATATATATATATATATATATATATATATATCATACACACACACACACACACACACACACACAAACCTACACACACACACGTACACAATCACACACACCTGCACACACTTACACACACACACACACACACACACACACACACACACACACACACTCACATCCTCTCTATCTGCTTCGACGGTCTGGTAAAGTCTCATCCTCCAGATTCTCAATTTCTTTTGCTTGTCTCCATCTGCATCGTTGGTACACATTACCTTAACTCTAGTGTTGGTCTGTCTCTATGGCTATGACTTTGTTCTGCCATCGTTATGCAATGATCAATCTACGTACTATAATCCATAATTCAGTCACTATGATAACGTTCTTTATATTCATTCATATTTGTTCTTGTAATAGACATCGCGCCATACACATACATACCTAATTTCAAAAGAAGTTTATGTGTTCACACTTCGTTTCGATAAAAGACGGTATTGGAATGTCCTAGATCTTCTTCAATTGCTTTTAATGTATTAAATGCAACGCCTTTAGGTTCTGACCTTGAAACCTGACTAAATCATGCTACCAACATAACAGGTCACGCATTGACCTCTTGAAGGAGGTCAAGTTCCTCGAGCCACGGCAGGGAACAAAGGGCCTTTGATCATGCTGTCAGGTATTTCTTAAGTGATGGAAAACACAACGATATTTCTCTTACTCTTCTTGTCTTGTTTTCAAAAATAGAATAAAAGATTATGGATTATAGGATTATGTAGCAATTCATGTTATAATTTAAAACAGACATGGAACTATTTCAGGGCCAGTCTTCATCGTTAACCATTGCTAAAACGTATTCCTAACTTTTTACGTAGTTCATATATATATATATATATAGGGTGGGGGAGGGGGCGAAAATTTTGGGAGCCTTGAAAAATGTGTGGAAGTCGAGAACATTATCTCGGAAAGCAAAAATGGGTATGTTTGAGGGAATAGTGGTTCCAACAATGTTGTATGGTTGCGAGGCGTGGGCTATGGATAGAGATGTGCGCAGGAGGATGGATGTGCTGGAAATGAGATGTTTGAGGACAATGTGTGGTGTGAGGTGGTTTGATCGAGTAAGTAACGTAAGGGTAAGAGAGATGTGTGGAAATAAAAAGAGCGTGGTTGAGAGAGCAGAAGAGGGTGTTTTGAAATGGTTTGGGCACATGGAGAGAATGAGTGAGGAGAGATTGACCAAGAGGATATATGTGTCGGAGGTGGAGGGAACGAGGAGAAGAGGGAGACCAAATTGGAGGTGGAAAGATGGAGTGAAAAAGATTTTGTGTGATCGGGGCCTGAACATGCAGGAGGGTGAAAGGAGGGCAAGAAATAGAGTGAATTGGAGTCATGTGGTATACAGGGGTTGACGTGCTGTCAGTGGATTGAAGCAAGGCATGTGAAGCGTCTGGGGTAAACCATGGAAAGCTGTGTAGGTATGTATATTTGCGTGTGTGGACGTGTGTATGTACATGTGTATGGGGGGGGGGGGGGTTGGGCCATTTCTTTCGTCTGTTTCCTTGCGCTACCTCGCAAACGCGGGAGACAGCGACAAAGTATAAAAAAAAAAAAAAAAAAAAAATATATATATATATATATATATATATATATATATATATATATATATATATATATATATATATATATATATATATATATTCTATTTCATTTTGCTTTGTCGCTGTCTCCCGCGTTAGCGAGGTAGCGCAAGGAAACAGACGAAAGAATGGCCCAACCCGCCCACATACACATGTATATACATACAGGTCCACACACGCAAATATACATAACTATACATCTCAATGTACACATATATATACACACACAGACATATACATATATACACATGTACATAATTCATACTGTCTGCCTTTATTTGTTCCCATCGCCACCTCGCCACACATGGAATAACAATCCCCTCCCCCCTCATGTGTGCGAGGTAGCGTTAGGAAAAGACATCAAAGGCCCCATTCGTTTACACTCAGTCTCTAGCTGTCATGTAATAATGCACCGAAACCATAGCTCCCTTTCCACATCCAGGCCCCACACAACTTTCCATGGTTTACTCCAGACGCTTCACATGCCCTGGTTCAATCCAATGACAGCACGTCGACCCCGGTATACCACATCGTTCCAATTCACACTTTTCCTTGCACGCCTTTCACCCTCCTGCATGTTCAGGCCCCGATCACACAAAATCTTTTTCACTCCATCTTTCCACCTCCAATTTGGTCTCCCACTTCTCGTTCCCTCCACCTCTGACACATATATCCTCTTGGTCAATCTTTCCTCACTCATTCTCTCCATGTGACCAAACCATTTCAAAACACCCTCTTCTGCTCTCTCAACCAAACTCTTTTTATTTCCCCACATTTCTCTTACCTTTACATTGCTTACTCGATCCAACCACCTCACACCACATATTGTCCGCAAACATCTCATTTCCAGCACAACCACCCTCCTGCGCACAACTCTATCCATAGCCCACGCCTCGCAAACATACAACATTGCTGGAACCATTATTCCTTCAAACATACCATTTTTGCTTTCCGAGATAATGTTCTCGACTTCCAAACATTCTTCAAGGCTCCCAGGATTTTCGACCCATCCCCCACCCTATGATTCACTTCCGCTTCCATGGTTCCATCCGCTGCCAGATCCACTCCCAGATATCTAAAACACTTCACTTCCTCCAGTTTTTCTCCATTCAAACTTACCTTTCAATTGACTTGACCCTCAACCCTACTGTACCTAATAACCTTGCTCTTATTCACATTTACTCTTAACTTTCTTCTTTCACACACTTTACCAAACTCAGTCACCAGCTTCTGCAGTTTCTTACATGAATCAGCCACCAGCACTGTATCATCAGCGAACAACAACTGACTCACTCCCCAAGCTCTCTCATCCACAACAGACTACATACTTGCCCCTCTTTCCAAAACTCTTGCATTTACCTCCCTAACAACCCCATCCATAAACAAATTAAACAACCATGGAGACATCACACACCCCTGCCGCAAACCTACATTCACTGAGAAACAATCACTTTCCTCTCTTCCTACACGTACACATGCCTTTCAAACTATTCGCTATTTCCCGCGTTAGCGAGGTAGCGTTAAGAACAGAGAACTAGGCCTTTGAGGGAATATCCTCACCTGGTCCCCTTCTCTGTTCCTTCTTTTGGAAAATTTAAAAAAAAAAGAAAAAATAATGAGAGGGGAGGATTTTCAGCCCTCCTGCTCCCTACCCTTTTAGTCGCCTTCTACGACACTCAGGGAATACGTGGGAAGTATTCTTTCTCCCCTATCCCCAGGGATAATATATATATATATATATATATATATATATATATATATATATATATATATATATATATATATATATATATATATATATATATACACATATATATCTTTTTTCTTTCTTTTAAACTATTCGCCATTTCCCGTGTTAGCGAGGTAGCGTTAAGAACAGAGGACTGGGCCTATTTTGGAATATCCTCACCTGGCCCCCTCTGTTCCTTCTTGTGGAAAAAAAAAAAAAAAAACGAGAGGGGAGGATTTCCAGCCACCCGCTCCCTCCCCTTTTAGTCGCCTTCTACGACACGCAGGGAATACGTGGGAAGTATATATATATATATATATATATATATATATATATATATATATATATATATATATATATATATACTGTGGTTTCGGTGCACTACACATGACAGCTAGAGACTAAGTGTAAACGAAGGTAGCCTTTATTTGTCTGTTTTCCTGGCGCTGCCACGTTGAAGCAAGGTGGGTAGCGATGCTTTTTCCTGTCGGAAGGGGTAGCGACGGGAATGGATGAAGGCAAGCAAGTATGAATATGTACATGTGTATATATGTATATGTCTGCGTATCTGTATGTATGTGTGTATATGTTGAAATGTATATGTATGCATATGTGCGTGTATGGGTGATTATATATATATATATATATATATATATATATATATATATATATATATATATACACACACACACAGGAGAAGTGGGAGACCAAATTGGAGGTGGAAAGATAGAGTGAAAAAGATTCTGTGTGATCGGGGCCTGAACATGCAGGAGGGTGAAAGGAGGGCAAGGAATAGAGTGAATTGGATCGATGTGGTATACCGGGGTTGACGTGCTGTCAGTGGATTGAAGCAGGGCATGTGAAGCGTCTGGGGTAAACCATGGAAAGCTGTGTAGGTATGTATATTTGCGTGTGTGGACGTATGTATATACATGTGTATGGGGGTGGGTTGGGCCATTTCTTTCGTCTGTTTCCTGGCGCTACCTTGCAAACGCGGGAGACAGCGACAAAGCAAAAAAAAAAAAAAAGAAATATATATATATATATATGTGTGTGTGTGTGTGTGTGTGTGTGTGTGTGTGTGTGTGTGTGTGTGTGTGTGATTGGATGGGCCATTCTTCGTCTGCTTCCTGGCCCTACCTCGCTGATGTGGGAAACGGCGATCAAGCAAAATAAAAGTTTATATATATATATATTATTTATTTTTTTTATTATACTTTGTCGCTGTCTCCCGCGTTTGCGAGGTAGCGCAAGGAAACAGACGAAAGAAATGGCCCAACCCACCCCCATACACATGTATATACATACGTCCACACACGCAAATATACATACCTACACAGCTTTCCATGGTTTACCCCAGACGCTTCACATGCCTTGATTCAATCCTCTGACAGCACGTCAACCCCGGTATACCACATCGCTCCAATTCACTCTATTCCTTGCCCTCCTTTCACCCTCCTGCATGTTCAGGCCCCGATCACACAAAATCTTTTTCACTCCATCTTTCCACCTCCAATTTGGTCTCCCTCTTCTCCTCGTTCCCTCCACCTCCGACACATATATCCTCTTGGTCAATCTTTCCTCACTCATTCTCTCCATGTGCCCAAACCACTTCAAAACACACTCTTCTGCTCTCTCAACCACGCTCTTTTTATTTCCACACATCTCTCTTACCCTTACGTTACTCACTCGATCAAACCACCTCACACCACACATTGTCCTCAAACATCTCATTTCCAGCACATCCATCCTCCTGCGCACAACTCTATCCATAGCCCACGCCTCGCAACCATACAACATTGTTGGAACCACTATTCCTTCAAACATACCCATTTTTGCTTTCCGAGATAATGTTCTCGACTTCCACACATTATGGACAACTATGAAAAATAGTTAATTCAGAGAAACAACGAATTCTTAAATTCAAACCTAAAAAAGTCCTCTGTTGTCTTCAATATCATTTTCAAATATTTCACCCACGTATATATCGCCTTAAGAATTATGATCCCCTCTCTGCATTACATCACAATATCAAAGTCTCTTCGGAACCCATGAATTATTCACATATTGATTTGGAACGCCTGAATAGCTTATATATTGCATTAAGGTCCATGAATGTACTTCGACTACAGATGGATCCACCTATACTTCTTTAGAACGAACGGAGAACTTTCTGACGAATGTGAATTCCAACTCAAAGACCTTGAGAATCTTTAACTTACTTTCGTTCTTGATTTCGTACGAATTCCTAACCCGTCTCTCATTTTGTGCGAGTCTCTGCAAGGAGGGAGGAGAAAGTGCACTTGTCTGACCTTCATTCTCGTCTGCTTCGCCTCTGAAGGAGGTTATGAGGGACATACACCGCGAGTCTGAGCACTGTCTTCCCTGTTACAAGCGTCTGATCTCCACGTTATAGCTTAATGCCTTCGACCTGAGATAGCCATCGGCTGCTGCTGCCGCTGCTGCGCACAGGCGCGCGCGCGCGCGCGTGTGTGTGTGTGTGTGTGTGTGTAATGGGAGGTTGTAAGTTTTCATGTGTATATGGTTTCCTCGGATATATTTCCTGGAGTATAATGTAAGCTCAATTGCATTATGATTCTGGGGATATGTATGTCCCTAAACGAGTGAACTACCAGATATCGACTGGATAATGTAATGATGACAGCAACCATAATGTCGAAGGTGTTCAAAACTAGGAATCAAAGACTCATAATGTATGGCATAGGTCAATAAAGTATTTAGGACCTTTAAAAGCTTGTTTCCTTCATGCACACGAGCGAGTGCGGTTCAACGTCCTAACTGTGGCAAGGGAGAACTCACTAAAACGTACGCATGCCTATAATGGATGAACATTTAGATCTCTCATTGTTAAAACAATGCGGTTGTTATCTAAGGTCAAGTACGCCTCGTTACCAAACTCAGGAATTTCATCTCCCTTCAACCTCGGAATGGCTGGTTACTATAATACTTCTTTCACTGAAGATATCAGTCTGTTTTAATTACCACCATTCTCTTACAGTGAATATATAGCAATCTAGTATCCTTTTTTTTTGGTCTCATGTTGACTGGTTTAAGATTCTTAGATGATATGAATTCACTAGTGCTGTGTGAGTGATGCCTGTTTACCATAATGAACCTTTCCTCATACCCTAGACAGTATTCTGGTCTCTGACGCGTGAGCGAAGTGAAATGATGATGCCATATGATTACCAGAATTAGGATTTAATACACCTTATGATACCGTGGCAGGATGTCCTTGCATAGCGTCTATATATTACGGAGATATGCTTCCTTCATTTGTGTTTTGTCAGATTCTGATCACCAAAAATATTTTTGTACGCCATAGGGACGATTGTGGTTCTGTATGGTTCTACTTCAATTACTAGGACGGTAATTACTGTAGTGTAGGCTTCTCTTTAATACCACAGCGTTTGGATTTGTTGCCAAGTTATTAGTACAGTCTGTGTTTGTGTCTTCATTACTACGGTGTCCGAATTTATTACCACCTATTGCAGTCATGTTGTGGGCCTCTTGCCTCCAGTGTAGGCATTTGTTACCTTAATTGTGTGTTTGGTCATGATTGGCCACGGTTTATATCTGCAATTACCGCGGGGTAATTCGTGCAAAGCCACGGGAAGGGACATGTTACTTTTAGGGTTTTTTGTGTACTAATTTATGTGTATTACTTATGATGAATTAGTTTTTGGATATTAGTGCAGCTTATAAGCGATATATATATATATATATATATATATATATATATATGTATATATATATATATATATATATATATATATATATATATATATATATATATATATATATATATATATATATATATATATATATATATTTGTCTATTTATTATACTCTGTCGCTGTCTCTCGCGTTAGCGAGGTGGCGCAAGGAAACAGACGAAAGAATGGCCCAACCCACCCACATATACATGTATATACATAAAAGCCAACACGCGCACATGTACATACCTATACATTTCAACGTATACACACATACATACACAGACATATATACACATGTACATGTACTTGCATCCTTCATCCATTCCCGTCGCCACCCCGCCATACATGAAATGTCACCCCACTCCCAACGCGCGCGCGTGAGGTAGCGCTAGGAAAAGACAACAAAGGCTACATTCGTTCACACTCAGTCTCTAGTTGTCATGTGTAATGCACCGAAACCACAGCTCCCTTTTCACATCCAGGCCCCACAAAACTTTCCTTGGTTTACCCCAGACGCTTCACAGGTCTTGGTTCAGTCCACTGACAGCACGTCGACCCCGGTATACCACATCCTTCCAATTCACTCTATTCCTTGCACACCTTTCACCCTCTTGTATGTTCAGGCTCCGATCGCTCAAAATCTTTTTCACTTCATCCATCCACCTCCAATTCGGTCTCCCACCTCTCCTCGTTCCCTCCACAACTGACACTTATATCCTCCTCGTCAATCTTTCCTCACTCATTCTCTCCATGTGACCAAACCATTTCAATAGACCCTCTTCTGCTCTCTCAGCCACACTCTTTTTATTACCACACATCTCTCTCACCCTTTCATTACTTACTCGATCAAATCACCTCACACCACATATTGTCCTCAAACATTTCATTTCCAACACATCCACCCTCCTCCGCACAATCCTCTCTATAGCCAATGCCTCGCAACCAGATAACATTGTTAGAATCACTATTCCTTCAAACATACCCATTTTTGCTCTCCGAGATGACGTTCTCCCCTTCCACACATTCTTCAACGCTTCCAGAACCTTCACCCCCTCCCCCATCCTGTGATTCACTTCCGCTTCCATGGTTCTATCCGTATATGGTGTAGGAGATAAGTTGCTAGAACCAGTGAAAAGATTTTATCAAGGATGTTAGGCACGTGTGCGAGTTGGAAAAGAAAGGAATGATTGGTTCCCAGTGAATGTCGGTTTGCGGCAGGGGTGCTTGATGACACCTTGGTTGTTTCATTTTTCTATGGATGGAGCTGTTAGGGAGGTGAATGCAAGAGTTTTAGAGAGAGGGGCAAGTATGCAGTCTGTTGTGGATGAGAGGGCATGGGAAGTGAGTCAGATGTATTTCGCTGATGATACAGCGCTGGTGACTGATTCGGATGAGAAACTGCATGAGTTGGTGACTGAGTTTGGTAAAGTGTGTGAAAGAAGAAAGCTGAGAGTAAATGTGTATAAGAGCAAGGTGATTAGGTTCAATTGGGTTGAGGAACAAGTTGATTAGGAGGTAAGTTTGAATGGAGAAAAACTGGAGGAAGTGAAAAGTGTTTTAGATATCTGGGAGTGGATTTGACTGCGGATGGAACCATGGAAGAGGAAGTGAGCCACAGTGTGAAGGGGGGAGGGGCGAAGGTTCTGGGAACTTTGAAGAATGTGTGGAAGGCGAAAACGTTATCTTGGAGAGCAAAAATGGGTATGTTTGAAGAAATAGTGGTTCCAACAATGTTATATGGGTGCGAGGCATGGGCTACAGATAGGGTTGTGCTGAGGAGCATGGATGTGTTAGAAATGAAATGTTTGAGGACAGTATGATGTGTGAGGTGGTTTGATCGTGTAAGTAATGAAAGGGTAAGGGGATGTGTGGTAATAATAATGAGAGCGCAGAAGAGAGTGTGTTGAAATGGTTTGGACACATGGAGAGGATGAGTGAGGAAATATTGACAGAGATGATCTATGTGTTGGAGGTAGAGGGAAGAAGTAGAAGCGAGAAACCAAATTGGAGGTGGAAGGATGGAGTGAAAAAGGTTTTGAGCGATCGGAGCCTGAACATACAAGAAGGTGAAAGGCGTGCGAGGAATAGAGTGAACTGGAACGACCGGGGTCGACGTGCTGTCAGTGGATTGAACCAGGGCATGTGAAGCGTCTGGGGTAAACCATGGAAAGGTTTGTGGGGCCTGGATGTGGAAAGGGAGCCGTAGCCAATTTTGTCTGTTCCTGGCGCTACCGCGTTGTATGGGGGTGGGGGGGGTGTTATTTTGTGTGCAGCCGGGTGGCGACTGGAACAGATGAAGGCAGCAAGTATGAATGTGTATATATGTAAATGTAAGTATACGGTGAAATGTATATGTATGTATATGTGCGTGTATGGGTGTTTATGTATTTACATGTGTATGTGGGTGGGTTGGGCCATTCCTGGTCTGTTTCCTTTGCTACCTTGCTAACATGGGAGACAGCGGATAAGTATAATAAAAGATAAAGAAGATACACACACACTCACACACACACACACACACACACACACACACACACACACACACACACATATATATATATATATATATATATATATATATATATATATATATATATATATATATATTTTTTTTTTTTTTTTTTTTTTTTCCCAAAGAAGGAACAGAGAAGGGGGCCAGATGAGGATATTCCCTAAAAGGCCCAGTCGTCTGTTCTTAACGCTACCTCGCTAACGCGGGAAATGGCGAATAGTATGAAAGAAATATATATATATATATATATATATATATATATATATATATATATATATATATATATATATATATATAAGAAGGAGTCACGCGGGGAGTGCTCATCCTCCTCGAAGGCTCAGACTGGGATGTCTGAATGTGTGTGAATTTAACCAAGATGTGAAGAAAGGAGAGATAGGTAGTATGTTTGAGGAAAGGAACCTGGATGTTTTGGCTCTGAGTGAAACGAAGCTCAAGGGTAAAGGGGATGAGTGGTTTGGGAATGTCTTGGGAGTAAAGTCAGGGGTTAGTGAGAGGACAAGAGCAAGGGAAGTAGCAGTACTCCTGAAACAGGAGTTGCGGGAGTATGTGATAGAATGTAAGAAAGTGAATTCTCGATTAATATGGGTAAAACTGAAAGTTGATGCAGAGAGATGGGTGATTATTGGTGCATATGAACCTGGGCATGAGAAGAAAGATCATGAGAAGCAAGTGTTTTGGGAGCAGCTGAATGAGTGTATTAGTGGTTTTGATGCACGAGACCGGGTTATAGTGATGGGTGATTTGAATGCAAAGGTGAGTAATGTGGCAGTTGAGGGAATAATTGGTATACATGGGGTGTTCAGTGCTGTAAATGGAAATGGTGAAGAGCTTGTAGATTTATGTGCTGAAAAAGGACTGGTGATTGGGAATACCTGTTTTAAAAAGCGAGACATACATAAGTATACGTATGTAAGTAGGAGAGATGGCCAGAGAGCGTTATTGGATTACGTGTTAATTGATAGGCGCGCGAAAGAGAGACCTTTGGATGTTAATGTGCTGAGAGGTGCAACTGGAGGGATGTCTGATCATTATCTTGTGGAGGCTAAGGTGAAGATTTGTATGGGTTTTCAGAAAAGAAGAGTGAATGTTGGGGTGAAGAGGGTGGTGAGAGTAAGTGAGCTTGGGAAGGAGACTTGTGTGAGGAAGTACCAGGAGAGACTGAGTACAGAATGGAAAAAGGTGAGAACAATGGAAGTAAGGGGAGTGGGGGAGGAATGGGATGTATTTAGGGAATCAGTGATGCATTGCGCAAAAGATGCTTGTGGCATGAGAAGAGTGGGAGGTGGGTTGATTAGAAAGGGTAGTGAGTGGTGGGATGAAGAAGTAAGAGTATTAGTGAAAGAGAAGAGAGAGGCATTTGGACGATTTTTGCAGGGAAGAAATGCAATTGAGTGGGAGATGTATAAAAGAAAGAGACAGGAGGTCAAGAGAAAGGTGCAAGAGGTGAAAAAGAGGGCAAATGAGAGTTGGGGTGAGAAAGTATCATTAATTTTAGGGAGAATAAAAAGATGTTCTGGAAGGAGGTAAATAAAGTGCGTAAGACAAGGGAGCAAATGGGAACTTCAGTGAAGGGCGCAAATGGGGAGGTGATAACAAGTAGTGGTGATGTGAGAAGGAGATGGAGTGAGTATTTTGAAGGTTTGTTGAATGTGTTTGATGATAGAGTGGCAGATATAGGGTGTTTTGGTCGAGGTGGTATGCAGAGTGAGAGGGTTAGGGAAAATGATTTGGTAAACAGAGAAGAGGTAGTAAAAGCTTTGCGGAAGATGAAAGCCGGCAAGGCAGCAGGTTTGGATGGTATTGCAGTGGAATTTATTAAAAAAGGGGGTGACTGTATTATTGACTTGTTGGTAAGGTTATTTAATGTATGTATGACTCATGGTGAGGTGCCTGAGGATTGGCGGAATGCGTGCATAGTGCCATTGTACAAAGACAAAGGGGATAAGAGTGAGTGCTCAAATTACAGAGGTATAAGTTTGTTGAGTATTCCTGGTAAATTATATGGGAGGGTATTGATTGAGAGGGTGAAGGCATGTACAGAGCATCAGATTGGGGAAGAGCAGTGTGGTTTCAGAAGTGGTAGAGGATGTGTGGATCAGGTGTTTGCTTTGAAGAATGTATGTGAGAAATACTTAGAAAAGCAAATGGATTTGTATGTAGCATTTATGGATCTGGAGAAGGCATATGATAGAGTTGATAGAGATGCTCTGTGGAAGGTATTAAGAATATATGGTGTGGGAGGAAAGTTGTTAGAAGCAGTGAAAAGTTTTTATCGAGGATGTAAGGCATGTGTACGTGTAGGAAGAGAGGAAAGTGATTGGTTCTCAGTGAATGTAGGTTTGCGGCAGGGGTGTGTGATGTCTCCATGGCTGTTTAATTTGTTTATGGATGGGGTTGTTAGGGAGGTGAATGCAAGAGTTTTGGAAAGAGGGGCAAGTATGAAGTCTGTTGGGGATGAGAGAGCTTGCGAAGTGAGTCAGTTGTTGTTCGCTGATGATACAGCGCTGGTGGCTGATTCATGTGAGAAACTGCAGAAGCTGGTGACTGAGTTTGGTAAAGTGTGTGAAAGAAGAAAGTTAAGAGTAAATGTGAATAAGAGCAAGGTTATTAGGTACAGTAGGGTTGAGGGTCAAGTCAATTGGGAGGTAAGTTTGAAAGGAGAAAAACTGGAGGACGTAAAGTCTTTTAGATATCTGGGAGTGGATCTGGCAGCGGATGGAACCATGGAAGCGGAAGTGGATCATAGGGTGGGGGAGGGGGCGAAAATTCTGGGGGCCTTGAAGAATGTGTGGAAGTCGAGAACATTATCTCGGAAAGCAAAATTGGGTATGTTTGAAGGAATAGTGGTTCCAACAATGTTGTATGGTTGCGAGGCGTGGGCTATGGATAGAGTTGTGCCCAGGAGGATGGATGTGCTGGAAATGAGATATTTGAGGACAATGTGTGGTGTGAGGTGGTTTGATCGAGTAAGTAACGTAAGGGTAAGAGAGATGTGTGGAAATAAAAAGAGCGTGGTTGAGAGAGCAGAAGAGGGTGTTTTGAAATGGTTTGGGCACATGGAGAGAATGAGTGAGGAAAGATTGGCCAAGAGGATATATGTGTCGGAGGTGGAGGGAACGAGGAGAAGGGGGAGACCAAATTGGAGATGGAAAGATGGAGTGAAAAAGATTTTGCGTGATCGGGGCCTGAACATGCAGGAGGGTGAAAGGAGGGCAAGGAATAGAGTGAATTGGATCGATGTGGTATACCGGGGTTGACGTGCTGTCAGTGGATTGAATCAGGGCATGTGAAGCGTCTTGGGTAAACCATGGAAAGCTGTGTAGGTATGTATATTTGCGTGTGTGGACGTATGTATATACATGTGTATGGGGGTGGGTTGGGCCATTCCTTTCTTCTGTTTCCTTGCGCTACCTCGCAAACGCGGGAGACAGCGACAAAGCAAAAAAAAAAAAAAAAAATGTATATAAAGGTGAAATTCGCACTTCAGTAGGAGTTCATGCAATTTTCTTAACATGTAATTTTTCTATACATGTGGCACGACATGTTTCGTGGAGACAATCCGCCTTCATCAGATGCCAGTACTTAACAAAATCTTTCAATCCCAACCTCAAACTTGAGTCCCGCTGTCCAGTACCAATCAGTACAGATCAACCAATGAATAAATGTATTGGAAAATTACGTGTTAAATATAGTTGTATGAACTCCTACCGAAGTGCGATTGGACCATAACTTTCATCATAAACTCGAGTGATCATTATAGCCCCGAGACCCTCCTCTCAGGAGGGTCTTCTGTACCTTCATGGTTACGCTGCTCCCAGCAGCAGGTACCCAACTGTCGACCAGTCCTGTGGTGAGGATGACCACCTGGGCTGGGTGTAGGCTGACTACCGTGCCCAGCATTCGAGCCCATGCGGGCCCAGTCATGGGCAGTTCTGTGCTGAATTCTGTCCGTAACGTTAACCACTGCGCCATTGAGACCCGTGTGTGTGTGTGTGTGTGTGTGTGTGTGTGTGTGTGTGTGTGTTGTGTGTGTGTGTTCGTACCAAACAGGACATCATCAAACACGACAACCGTCACAAAGGCAAAGCTCATTTCCCTAGATAGTACACAGCCTACACGGCTTGGAAGCATTCTCTTTAAGTCGGTATATGTTGGAATTCTGTTCGTGATATCAAGTCAGTAAAATATTTAATTACATCAGCGAGTCATTCGAGAGTCGCTTGATTACAGCTCGCTGGAGAAATGGGTGGCCCCAGCCTCGTTGTTTAATTTACTAGGTTCATGTTGTTGGACGGAGGCAGCAAATTGCTTGGCTTGTGAATCATCCAGATTTGGCGTGGAGGCTCAATTCTCGCTCTGATGTGATATATATATATATATATATATATATATATATATATATATATATATATATATATATATATATATATATATTGAACCAATCTTAAATTTTCTAACAGCTCAAAACTATGTGAATTGCGCCTCTAGAACCTTCGCTCTGGACGCCACTTGCAAGAATTTGTACGGCATGGCATACGTCGAACAGGCGTAGCTTTCAACTGAATGTATTTCTTTATCAATTGTGTAGTATCTGCCAAGAAACATTCCAGATACCCCACGACATCTCTTCTCACTGCTCAAACTCTACCGTGAACATTCGCATGTCCCTGATATTCCACAGACACTTACAAGTCACTCGCACACAATACCATTTCTTCCCCGAGACATTCGCTACACATCCTCCAAAGTTCGCCCCAGACAGTCTCGCCGTCTACCGTCTGCCAGACTCAGTACAATGCCACCAGCATTGGAACCAGCTCGACAACGCACGCTTCTCGCTACAAGGCTTGGACACCAAGAGCTTCTTTGCTCTTTCTCCTCTGCTAACACCCGGACCTTGGCTGGCTCTCTGCCAGAAGCTGCGATTGACACACTGTCGCTGATCATACAGCATGGGTAACTCTAACCATTACTGGTAGCTGTATCGTTAATCTTGTACGTAGAGAAGTGTTACATGTAGGCTGATGGGGCCATATACTGATCGGTTACAATTATGATGGAAGCAGAATAATCGTAGCCTTCACGGAAGCTGATGCAATCTAGACTTCACATCGTCAACACAGGAACCATATCTTTTCTGGCAAATACAAACAGGCCCAACGGTTCTTACAATAATACACACACAGACACACACACACACACACACACACACACACACACACAAGCACACACACACATACACACACACACACACACACACTTCTGGTTACCGCCACTAAAGAAGCACAAAGAGCAAAAAGAGAAGGTTCAGAGGAGGCCAACAAAGATGGTACCTGAATAAAGAGAGCTGAGTTATAGGAAATAGCCAAAGGCTTTCAATTTACCCATCATGAATGACAGAAGAGTAAGGGGTGACCTGATCACAACCATTAAGTTCCTAGAACACTCGAGAGACGAGTGGTAGAACAACAAGAGGAATTTAACATGAAGGCAAGAAATTTGTTAAGAATGATTTAAAGAAATACTTCTACATTATAAGAATGGTGGATGAATGGAACAGAATAAGTAAGGGCATGGTTGAGGCAGACAGCATATGCAAGTAAAAATGTTGTATGTTAGTTGAGAATGTTCAGTAGACGGGGGACTCACGATTGTAAAACTCTCCTCGTTCATTATAAACAAATAATTACAAACAGGTAATCGTACGATAGCACAAACTGACGTCCATGGTGGTTAGCGTTTCTGACCATGATTCAACACGGGCCCGACAGAGGTTGGGCCCATACGTGTTTCAATCCTGAGTGAGGCAGTCGGTCTACGCCCACCCCAGTTGTTCATCTTCCCCTCAGGGCAGGTCAATAAATGGATACTAGGCTAAAGCAAGGAAGTGTTTTTGTGGCTATTTGTCTGTCTTTCCGTCTGCCTGTGGACATAGTGGGGAAGACATGACACATAAATACAAGGTTAAGATATGAGGCAGGATGAATGTAAATATCTCGCATCGTAACACACAAAGAGCAACAACACAAGGATGACACCAGAATTGAGGGAGCTGAGTTACAGGGAAAAGTTAGAAGCATATTTGCCCACAATGGAAGAGAAAAGAGTGTGGGATTACCTGATAACAACCTATATATCTATAAACCATAGAATAACCATACAGAAAAAGCTTGTAACAATTTAGAGAAGTACTTTTATAGTGTAAGAGCAGTGGATGAACGGAATAAAGTGAATGAGAATAAAGTAACTGCAGACACATCACACAAGACTGAAAAGTTGTATAATGGTTCGAGATGAGACCCCATGATGGTAAAACTCCCTCTCGTACAGTACAAGTATCTTTTCTACGCACTTGAATGCATTTTGACATTAATTAAGACAATTTGACTTTTTAATGATACTCCAGAGAGAATTAACTAGGTTGCAAATTATCTATCGGATAATGTAAAAAAAAAAAATAATTTCAACACTCAGGTTTCGGGCCTGGCTACTCTCCCTTTGGCCTAGGATCTCGGGATCCCACCGTGAATCACGCTGTCACTAAACATACAAGGGCAGTTTACACAGGGAGATTGTATGTGGTATTAGAATTATCCTTAACAACTGAAGGAGATGAGAGAGATTTTTCGGATGAACGATGACGTAGCTTGACGTTCAAAGCATTAATGTGTGTTTACACTATTCATGATAATCAGTGGGCCCATAGATGTCTCTGGTTTTCTACGAAACGTCAACAGAAAAACGTGGGGAAAACGACAGCCTATCGAACACAGATTGTAATTGTGTTGACAGTATAATATTCTTGTGCATATCCGTTGTAATATCTATCTCTATTATTACATTAATTGAATTGCGATTTGGGCATGTAAAAATGTATACCTAGAATGTAAAATATCTATTTCAAGTTATACATCCAGCAAGATAATATGTTCAGACCGTTAACTGACCCTCGAACGTAAACAAACATTCGAGACAGAGCGGCAGCAGCGTTCACACTGATATCTGGATTTCTTCTGTAGCCAAGGTATTACCCAAAGCCATTTCGTTTTCTGCTTTAGTGATCCTTATTGATATGGCAGTTGATAGGCCTAATGCCCAAACAACTTATCAACTATCCATTCAAGCATGTTTACATCTCGTTTGGTGGAATACGCTCTGAGTCAGACATTGTTTTTCACTGTAATAATCGCGAAAAGTTTCTCTAGATTTTCCTTTACATAAACGTTCAAGGAAAATATTTTTTTAAAAAAAGAACCACGTTGTGAAAAGATAAACTTTTCCGAATGCGTATGATTTCTATATCATTTATAAGAAAACATGAACATTCAGATACTATATAAATTTCATAAGAATCAAGGCATAGATATTGACTTAAGAATGAATAATGCTGAAACAATACTACTTACTTGCACCTTGTATATCGGTCTCGTTCAGTGGTTCACCGATACCACCAAACATGACGAAAGCTTGTGATCTTCAGGGCATCATCAGCGGAACTTTCACTTTCTAATTGTTCTATATTCACTGGAAAGTAGTTTTCGCAGCACATCACTGAGTAACACTGGCTCGAACGTGAAAAAAAAAAACAAATGTAGTACCAGACACACTAGCTACATCCACAAGCCGCCAGTTGTCTGCGTGAACTGAAATTCCGTTGGGCACGGGGCAGGAATGCCAGCCGTATGATGAAAGATTCTGCAAGTAGCAACAAATGACATAAAACTAAAGAGACGCGATAAAACCAATATTAAAGGCTAATTCACACATATCATTGATGTATCAGTGCTGGTTCCGCTCACTTCATCCGTATCAGTGATAGATGAAAACCGTTACTTTGAATTTGGGTGACGTAATCACGCATGCGCTGCAAAAATCACACACGCCTGCGCAGTAACGCATTTTTGCCCTCAAACCCTCAGTGTCAGTTGCGCATCCGTTCCGTGGAATTGTATATCATCGCCAACGATATTTTTTTGGTATTTCATGGACGGCAGACGAGTTTTGTAGTGTGGAAATGGTGAACAAATACGAATGACGAATACCTAATTGAATTGGTTGGAAATCAGTGTGTTTTTTAATGATTCATCACATCCAAAATATATGGACAACAGTTTCAGACTCGATATTTGGAATAAGATAGAACAAGAAATGAAAGCAGCTGGTGAGTACTTTTTTATGTAATTATTATTTTGATTACACATATCTACATGTGAGAATTATTGTATCGGCTAGGCGTTGTCCCTATTCTCTAAATTACAGTATAGGTTTAGACCCTATTTTCATAGTATCTACAGTATAGGCCTAGCATGCATACAATGCTTCCTGCGTATATTCTTGTATGTAAACCCCGGGAGGGTAAACGTAATGATACACACGTCCGCATATGATAGGTACACTACATGGACAAGGATATGATCAGGGAACAATTTACAAAAATTTTGAATCATGTATCTCGGGTTCGATCCCCACGAAGTGAATACAGTATGTAGATATTGATAGAAAAGGTCCAGTGGAGGGAAACAAAGATACCTGAAATAAAGAAGCTGATTTAGAAGGATAGGTTACAGGCAATAATTCTGCCCACTAATGAAGGGATAAAACTGAAGGGATGCCTAATTAGGAATTCCAAGTTTCTGAACAAGGTTGACATATCGAGAGTGAGCATTCATTGAATTGCACAGGGAAAGATTAACGAAAACTAACTGCAAGAAACTAAGCGAGAGAAATTAAAGATGATGTTCGGAAGTGCTTTTGTGAAGCGTTGGATGAACAGAGCAAATTAAGTGGCGAGGAACAGGATTTAGACAATTTACAGAAAGTTGACAAGTTATGATAATAACGGTAAATTTAAGGTGTTTAAGAGCTAGAACTCCTCCACATTGTATGAAACAAGTGATTAAACACACACACACACACACACACACACACTCACACACACACACACACACAAACAAACTAACAAACAAACAAAACATCGACATTTCACAAGGCGATTTGGCAAAAAACTTCTGACACTTTCCTGTCACAGGTCCCATACGACGCCCTACCCCCACGAACCGCCGTCAATCTAAATCGACTTGTTCCTGCACACGGTTATAAAAACGGTCCCATACCATTGTTAACGTCATGAACGGATCGGAAATATCCAACTTTACCTTGATCCAACTTTACCTTGATCCAACTTTACCTTGATCCTAAGCGTTTTCATGATAGATTAAGTAGTCATTAGTATGACCTCTTACCTCTGTAATATTTGTGACAGCTGTGGATTTTCAGCCCAATGGCTGCCTACGATCAACAAACTGTTCACTGTTATTGTTACTAGAATCATTATTATCATAATTGATAGCAATACTACTACTACTACTACTAATGATAATAAAAATAATAATAATAATAGTAATACTGATAATAATGATAACTAATTAATGATATCATTATTATCATATTACACACACACATACACACGCAGCTGAGTTACAGGGAAGGCTAAAAATCTTAAACTTACCCGCCATGGAAAAGAGAGGAGAGAGCCGTGAGCTGATCGCTACCTTTAACTTTATTGACCACGTTAATGAAGCAGACAGTTAAGCTCCCGCGAAAGGTAGAGGAATAGGACAACCAGAAGAAACACCCTGATGTAGATAGGTACTTTTATTTTAAAAGAACGGCGAATGAATGGAATAAAGGGTATACAGGTATTAAAAAGTTTATACGATTGTAGTAAAAGTTAGAGAGCTGGGGGCCCGTTAGAGTGCAAAATAACCTTCCCGTAGTGTACAAATACGTAATTGTAGGACTATCTGTGTGTGACAGGGACTTGTTTACATGAGTTTACATAAGAAAGACTGACAACAGGAGATATGATTGGCCTACGACCGGGCTGTTTGAAAAAAAAATGAAAGTTTAACATGAAAAGAAAAATTCCGTTCAGCAGTTTTTTAAGCTATCACCGACTCCTCCGCTGATGCACATTATACCTCTGCTGTCCCCGTTACCGCCGTCGTTTATACAATTAATTTCTTGCTGTTTTTCTCAGATTATACCTGAATTTAAAAAAAAAATTAACGACTTTAAAAAGTGTTTATAGTCTTAGCATTCACTACGTCTGTCGGTAACCTATTCCAATGCTCAACACAAGCTTTTTTCCACGTTCTTACTTCATCTTTTAACTTTGAGTTTTATTCCATTTGTCCTGGTAACCGTAATTTTCATTATTTCAAAAAAAGTGCTCGTGGTTTACTTTATCGAACATGTTCAGAATTTTGAACGCTTGGATTAATTGGCCGCGAAGTCTTACTTTTCTTAAGGAAAAGAGATCCAATAGTTTTATTCTCGCTTCGTATGCCAAATTTCCAAGGGATGGGATCAGTTTTGTCACGCGTCTTTGTACTTATTCTAGTTTTTTTTTCGTCTTTTTATAGTTTGGGGACCAAAACTGGGCTGCATATTTAAGGTGTGGTCTTACTAGAGAATTATAAAATGTGAGAATTGTTTCTGGTGTCTTGCAAATCTATGTTCCTGGCTATGAAACCTAGCATTTGATTGCCTTTTTTACATGTTGCTTAACACTGTTTAGTGTACTACAGATTGTTGCTTATGACAACTCCTGGGTCCTTTTCTTCATTTAATTTAGTTTTAGAGTTTCCGAATAGATTGTAGTCGTAACGTATATTCGTGTCTCCAAAGTGCATAACCCTACACTTGTCTACATTAAACTTCATTTTCCATCTGTCTGACCACTCTGCTAAAGAGTTAGGATCTTTTTGAATTATTTCGCAGTCCCGCCTGTTTACAGCTCTACCTCCTACATGAGTTTACATGAGAAAGCCAAACAACAGGAGGCCTGATTGGCCCGTGACTGGCTTGCCTAGTAAAAAAAAAAAAGTAAATAAGTGAATAAAGAATAAATAGATGAATAAATGAATATACAAGAGTTTAACTTGATAAGAATGTGATTCCGTTTAGCAGTTTTCAATCTATCACCGACTCCCCGCTGTTGCACATTAACCTCATACTGTCCTCGTTAACGCTCTCGTTTATACAGTTAATTTCTTACGGTTTTCTATAAGTGTACCTGAATTTATAAAATATTTGTCTTAACAACTTTTGAAGGTATTCATTATCTTAGCATTCACTGCGAGTGATGGTAGCTCATGCTAGTGCTCAATACACCTATAGAAAAAGCTTTTTCCCACGTCCGTACTGCATATTTTAGCTTTGAGTTTTATTCCATTTGTCCTAGGAACGGTTTTTTATTATTTCGAAAAGGTGTTCGTGGTTTACTTTATCGAACGTGTTCAGAATTTTGAACACTTAGATTAAGTAGCAGCGAACTCTACGTTTTTTTTTTTTTTTAACTTTAGATTTGTCTTCATTAAACTTCATTTGTCATCTGTCTGATTACTCTATTAGTAAGTTAAGATCTACTTGAATCATTTCGCAGACCCGCCTGTTTACAGCTCTAACTTCTAGTTTAGCATCACCAGCAGATTTGGCCATCTTAAATATGAGACCGAGTTCGAGGTCATTAAAGTATAATATGTAAAGAATTCGGTCTAAAACCGACCTCTGTGGCACACCACTCGTTACGTGTAGCCAGTTCTGAGGCTTCGCCGTTTAACAACACGCTGCTTTCTTCCGGTAAGCCAGTCTCTGATCCATGTACAGAGTTCTTCACAGATTCCATGTGCTTTGAGTTCATGTAAAAGTCTTTTGTGGGGTACTTTATCGAAAGCCTTTTGAAATATTAAATATACAACATCAGACGGTAATTTTTCGTCCCACTTCTGATAACCTTAAAAATTCCAGCAATTTCGTCAGGCAGGATCTTCTATTGCGGAAATCGTGTTGGTTGTCCGATATAATTTTGCGACCTTCTAGAAACGTAACCATTCCATCTCTTATTATTTTTTCCATCGTTTTACCTAACACTGAAGTAAGGCTGATTGGGCGGTAGTTCAAGGCACGCTCTTTGTTTCCGATTTTATATATAGAAGTAACATTTGCTAGTTTCCAGTCATCTGGCCCTTGACCATCCGATAGAGAACTGTGGAATGAATACTTGTGTAATGAAGTATATCAGATGTCTCCTGACCTCTTTTTAAGACCTTGGAGCTTAGTTATCTGGCCCATTGGATATTTGTTAGGACTTTTTTCTTTTTTTCTTTCTTGTACTTCAGAACTCTTCATCTCTCTGACCTTCAAATCTTCATCAGAGCCTTGGAACATTTTCATTGGTTGCGGTATTCGAGATGTTTCTTCAATTGTGAATACGAAGTTAAAGGAATTACCTAGTATGGTAGCCATTTGCTTTTCCTCAGTAGTTAGTGTGTCATGTTCGTTCCGTAATGGTCCAGTTTCTTCTCTTACTGTCTTCCTTTGTCTTACTTATTTGAAGAATTCTATAGATTTATTCTTAACTTTCAAGGAATATTCTATTCTTCTTCACGTTTTCTCTGTGTTATAACTTTCTTACACTGTCTTTGGATTTTGATGAATTCTTGGCGATTTTCTTCGGTTTCCATTGATTTGAATTTCTTATGTTTTCTTTTTTGGCAAATTAGTCCTATTCTCATATTTATTCTCATATTTTGATATATTGCAAGTTCTCTTCGTCATTCGTGGAATATGTATGTTTTCAATCTCGTGTAATATGTTTTTAGAATTATTACATATTTTCTCTACTATGTGAACCAAGAAGTTTTGTGCAATTGCTACTGTGAATATCGTGTATAATGTTTTCAAAATTTGCTAGCTAGTAATCTAGGATCAAGAGTTTGTTATCATTTATTTCATAATCCAAATATATCTCTAATCAAACTGTGATCAATGTCAGACAAACTCTGGCCTACCTCGCAAGTGTTGATCAAGAATGTTTTTATCTCTAGTTGGTTTTTTTCATCAGTTGCTCTAGAAAAAACATTTTCAACAGTTTTGTTGGTCTCCTTCCCGCTCGGTCACCTGTAGACGTGTTCCAGTTTATGTTTGGATTGTTGAAGTCTCCTACCATTATAAACTCTTTACTATTTACTATAGTTTTGATTACATTGTATAGCATCTTATCGTCGTCTTCTTTTTGCTTAGGAGTCAGTAAATAACGCCGAGACGTAGTTTACTTTTGAATTTCTCGGGAAAGATAATCAGGAAGCAAATTTGAATACCACTTGCAAATGAAGAAACTGCCTAACTGGGGAAACGACACAGATTCAGGAGCAGGAAGTCATGCATTACGAATCTCCAAGACTTCATGACAGGATGAGATCCACCATAAGTCAAAGAAAAAGATTGAATGTATATTCCTCGATTACGAGTGGGGGAAAGAATAACTAGTTACGAAGTTGGGACTAAAGGGAGGAAAAGTGATAGATTCTTTCACTGGAGAAGTGATTACTTTAGTGGATGGGAGAAAAAGGACGTAGGGAAAGAGGAGCGTTCTCAAAATGGGCTGTTGGGGGGGGGGGGGGGGGGGCAGTGACTGCTTTCCTGGTGTATGTAAATGACTCGCCGGATGGACTAGACTATTACCTTAATATAGCTGCAAATGACGTTAAGGTCAAAAGAGAAGAAAAGAATGACGATGATCATATTAGCCTGCCAAGGGAACCCAGACACACCCCAAAGTTGCAAGTGCAACAGTGTATTATTGGTCAACATTGAAGCTAGCTTGTCAGAAATGCACATCGGGAAAATTATGAGATACAAAGTGTCTACTGACAAGTATTTGAATCGCATCCACGTTTAGGGTTAAGCTAATATTTAGTAAGCTTTTTACAATATAAACGAAACTGGATTATGCCTCTCAAGTCTGGTCACCACACCTTTAGAAGATACAAAACTTTGATTGAGAAGGTCAAAAGAAGAACCACTTTGATGATACATGAATCAAGAGACCTGAGTTACAGTAGGAAACTTGGGGCTTCGAGTCTGTTCACCACGAAGGTAAAAAAGAGAGAAAATTGTCCTGATTATAATCTGCAAGACTGCACGTACGTTGGATGACGTCGACAGTGAACAACAATTCTTCTGCAGATGTACTGCCAGAGTAACTAGGTGCCATGACCAAAAGCTGGGCGAGGAGCTTGTCAGAGAGAATGTAGGGAAGTATTGATTTAGTGTGAGGCTGAGGACGGATGGAATAGACTAAAGAAGGAAACTGTGAACACCGACAGCTTAAAAAGGTTAAAAATGCTACATCGTGGTACAGAAAGTACTGGAAATGGGGGTCTCACGAATGTAGAACTCTCTCACCCTACTGTATGAAATGTTAGTTATACACACACCCACACACACCCACACACACACACCCACACACACACACACACACACACACACACACACACACACACACATAAACACACACATGCAGGCTCCCGGACGCAAACTTAGGCATCAAATAAATCACCCTAAACCATCAGAGACTTCACACACATTGCCAGCAAAAAAATACATCACTGATGCCAGAGTCTCAGCCATGTAGCCCAGCTCAGAGCGTCGGTTAAATTACAATCTGTCATTGTGGCAGTTATATTAATGACCGAACTGTGGAGTACGTGAATCTGGCAGCTCCAGGCGCCACAGCTTCGACATCCATAAAACTTTGTATCTTCAACAGATTTATCCTGCGAATTTGGATTTGTCCCGTCCTTGATATTCTGCGGTTGAATTACTGTAGTCTCATGTTCCTCTGACTTTTATGATATATATATATATATATATATATATATATATATATATATATATATATATATATATATATATATATATATATATATATATATATATATAGCATTTTATCCCTGGGGATAGGGGAGAAAGAATACTTCCCACGTATTTTCTGTGTGTCGTGAGGCAATTAAAAGGGGGTAGGAGCGGAGGGCTGGAAATCCTTCCCTCTTGTTTTACTTTCTCAAGAGAAGGAACGGAGACGCAGGCCGAGTGAGGATTTTTCACTCTGGGACTCGGTAATCTGGTCTTGAAGCTACCTCGCTAACGCGAGAATTGGCGAATGTGTATGAAAAAATGAATATATGTATATGTATATAGATAGATAAAAAGATAGATAAATACATATGATGATCACAATAGTACGTAATGAAAGTTATGAAGGTGAAATCGTACTTCAGTAAGAGTTCATAAAATTTCATTTAACACGTTTCGTGGAGATAGTCCACCTCACCGGGTGCCAGTATTTAACAAACTTATTTCGATCCCAATATCACAACGGAGCACCGCCCTCTGGCGTCTGCCAGTACTTAACAGTCAGTAACCGTTAAAAGGAAGAATGATTAAGGGGGGTTTACATAGCGGGGGTTGACCTGGGTAGCTGGATGTGTCTTGAGCAACTTTTCTTGTTTTCGTATTTGTCAATTTTCTCATAATGATTTGGTTAATGATAGGACGGGCTTTAAAGTTACCTGGAGACAAATTAAAGTTCTTGGTTAATACCAAGAACTTTATTAGATAAAGTCTTAACTAATTAAGACAGATTCATTGACGTTGCTTTTGGCATAATGTGTAGAAGGGTATCGAATAACGGGATTTTCAAGGTCTATAGGGTGATCATTTTTCATGACAGTGCTTAGCGATGGCAATTTTGTGGTCATTCCTGCATACTGCGTGACGTGCCAATAACACCTCTCCCTTACAGTTTTTTCGGTCCCTCCTTTCTACGCCTATCAGTTAGTCTGTAATCCATTAATGCCAATTGACCATCTCTCCTGCTCACATATACATACTTGTGTATGTCCCTCTTTTTCAGTCGGGTATTCCCAGTCACCAATCTCTTTTTAGCACCCAACTCCACAATGTGTTCACCATTGCCATTCACATTACTGGATGCTCCATTCCCCATTCCCCGAGTTATACACTCAAGTGCCAAAGGATTCACCTTTGCATTAAATCACCCATAACTCTCTCTCTCTCTCTCTCTCTCTCTCTCTCTCTCTCTCTCTCTCTCTCTCTCTCTCTCTCTCTCTCTCTCTCTCTCTCTCTCTCTCTCTCTCTATATATATATATATATATATATATATATATATATATATATATATATATATATATATATATATATACGGAAATAAGCTTTCTTTTTGTTTCCATAAATCATATTCAGATTTCTTACTTCCTTTTCTTTTCCAGTGACACCATCTATTTTCGTATATTTCGCAACACTGTCAAGTTCCTGACTCCTCTAGCATAACGAGCAACATCTGTCAACACACGTTTCCAAAAACTGTTGCACCTTCTGCTCCAGTCCTTCCGCTCACGAACTACTTTGGAACCATCCACACCATTCCCTTCATGAACAGATATATCTTGCACATGTTTTTTTTCCCCATTGCCTCAATTCTGCAAATCCCTGTCGCAAGCCCCATTGCAAAATCTCAGCTCTTTAACTTCACCTTGTATCGTCATTTTCTTTTTTGTACATTTCTCCAGGTTCTCCCAGCCCATGGATCCCTTTCACTTACTCCTTACCACGCCTGCAGCCAACAAAGCTCCTCCTAAGCAAATCAACGTACTGAAAATACATGTGATGTGATTTGATTTGTGGGTGTATGTGTGTGTGTGTGTGTGTGTGTGTCTTTATTTTGCGTGCATCTGGGAGACACAGACAAACACACACACACACACACACACACACACACACACACACACACACACACACACACACACATCCCAGACGAAGTCTGGTACCCATTCTATCGACGAGCCCTGAGGGGAGGATGAACAGCTAGGTGGACTGTGGTGTGTGTGTGTGAGTGTGTGTGTGTGTGTCTGTGTGTCTGTGTCTGTGTGAGTAATGGCAGTCTACAGAGGTGATATAGTCTACAGCAACACTAACCCATGTGATGTCCTCAATACTTGGTTGTTGCGTCTTCAGCCATCAGAAGCTTTTCGGCACTAGTGAACTGCCATTTATGATAGTGTTGCCTCATACCAGTTTTCGCCTCGTTATGTCTTTCAAGGTGGAATTCACTGAACAACATTTCAGTCCCTATGCCTGAAAATCATCACTCAGCTCTGGAAGACACAAGGAAATAAAGGCTAGACTTATAATGGAATGACTAGTGGAGATAACCTCATTCATTGTGTGCATAAATCATTAAATGTATTCCAATACAACAAAAATACAGCGACAGCAACCATGGAAGTATTAGAAAACAATAGATCTATGTGCTTCACATGTACACGAAAAAATTGTAGGGAACATGTATGAGAAAAAAAAGAGAAGCAAAATCTCTTCCTTAACTTGCTAAGCAAGAATGGTGTTGTTATCTCGATCCACACCGCAAATGAATGAGGTCGAATAACGCAGTTTCGTCTGCGCATGATGTGTCTTCTGTCATCATGGTGGAATGCCGAAAGTGTAGACCAAATTCTTCACGAGGCTTGTTGGAAGTCTGAGTCAACATAATTTCAAAGATTGCTTGAAGTCCAAGAGTCCAGGAGGTTGGCTGGAAATCTGGGGCGAGTTACTTATAAGGTTTGCTGGAAGTTCACAGGATTCTAAGAGATTGGCTGGACTTCTGAGTTAGGCTAAAGCATTATTCAAAAATCTGAGAAATATCGTTTGGAGGTCAGCTTGATATCTGAGTTATTCAAAATCTTTACTGTAATTCTACAATAGAACTTTGCAAAATAGTAGTTTGGGTTTTGGGAGTTTAAGCAACGCCTTCCATGATGTTAGCAGGAAGTCTTAGTAATTATTCAATAGGTTTACTGGAAACGTTGAATGTTATCAAGGAAGTTGGTACAAACCTAGACAGGAATATTCTGGAACAATGTATCGAGAAGGGAAGTTGTTAACTCGTCTGAATTTTGGAAGTCTTGTCCCAGATGCCTCAAGTCTGGAATGCACTACTCGAGAAAGTTCTTGAAAGTCTGTTATTTTCTGACCATCAGTAATGTTTAGTGTCCTTGATCACTAAGATAAAGGCAAGTCTAAATAGTTTTCTCCAAGAATTTTATTAGAATTCAGGATCATGTTATCCAAAACGGACTCAGTCAAGAAGGTTTCTGAGTCGTATGTCTTGCTCAGGGAGGCTGCTGAACTTGTGTAATAATTGTCCGGAATAATTGCTGGAACTCAGGCTAGTGTTATTTAGGGAGTTCTCAGAGAAACCGGATTGTGTAACCATCCCTGTTGTTAGCAATTTGACCTGTCATCTATATGAATTTATGGAATTACGAATGACTATTTTCGGAATGTTATCCTTTGTGTTTCCCTTCGACTACGGATGTTGCTACAGACTCGAACTTTGATGCTAGATGATAAATGGTGAAGAGCTGTAGATAAGAAAGAAACTGCGACCTGATTCAGATGTCTGCCTTTTCCAGGAACATGTGGATGTCTAATGAGACAAATTGTATACCCAGACTTAAGACACAGATCAGAGAACCATGACCAGATGAAGTAGTAAGATGTACGGAGACAATTATCGTACAACATGAACAAAATGATCCACAGACACAAGACTGAGGCTGTCGTCAGCCTGCGGCAGCATAATTCATATTGTGGAAGAAAGATGCTGGAAGGTTAATCTTCGCTCGCCTTGATCACTTCTTACCATACACACAAGAGACACAAGATCAGAGGACCTGGCCATCCTTAAGGAATACCGAAAGGTCGTCGCATGTAGCTCTGGGAATGGATGCGGGAACCCCATTCCCCAACGAGAAAACTTTTCCCATAAAGGAGCGTAATAATAATAATAATAATAATAATAATAATAATAATAATAATAATAATAATAATAATAATAATAATAATAATAATAATAATAATAATAATAATAATAATAATAATAATAATAATAATAATAATAATAATAATAATAATAATAATAATAATAATAATAATAATAATAATAATAATAATAATAATAATAATAATAATAATAATAATAATAATAATAATAATAATAATAATAATAATAATAATAATAATAATAATAATAATAATAATAATAATAATAATAATAATAATAATAATAATAATAATAATAATAATAATAATAATAATAATAATAATAATAATAATAATAATAATAATAATAATAATAATAATAATAATAATAATAATAATAATAATAATAATAATAATAATAATAATAATAATAATAATAATAATAATAATAATAATAATAATAATAATAATAATAATAATAATAATAATAATAATAATAATAATAATAATAATAATAATAATAATAATAATAATAATAATAATAATAATAATAATAATAATAATAATAATAATAATAATAATAATAATAATAATAATAATAATAATAATAATAATAATAATAATAATAATAATAATAATAATAATAATAATAATAATAATAATAATAATAATAATAATAATAATAATAATAATAATAATAATAATAATAATAATAATAATAATAATAATAATAATAATAATAATAATAATAATAATAATAATAATAATAATAATAATAATAATAATAATAATAATAATAATAATAATAATAATAATAATAATAATAATAATAATAATAATAATAATAATAATAATAATAATAATAATAATAATAATAATAATAATAATAATAATAATAATAATAATAATAATAATAATAATAATAATAATAATAATAATAATAATAATAATAATAATAATAATAATAATAATAATAATAATAATAATAATAATAATAATAATAATAATAATAATAATAATAATAATAATAATAATAATAATAATAATAATAATAATAATAATAATAATAATAATAATAATAATAATAATAATAATAATAATAATAATAATAATAATAATAATAATAATAATAATAATAATAATAATAATAATAATAATAATAATAATAATAATAATAATAATAATAATAATAATAATAATAATAATAATAATAATAATAATAATAATAATAATAATAATAATAATAATAATAATAATAATAATAATAATAATAATAATAATAATAATAATAATAATAATAATAATAATAATAATAATAATAATAATAATAATAATAATAATAATAATAATAATAATAATAATAATAATAATAATAATAATAATAATAATAATAATAATAATAATAATAATAATAATAATAATAATAATAATAATAATAATAATAATAATAATAATAATAATAATAATAATAATAATAATAATAATAATAATAATAATAATAATAATAATAATAATAATAATAATAATAATAATAATAATAATAATAATAATAATAATAATAATAATAATAATAATAATAATAATAATAATAATAATAATAATAATAATAATAATAATAATAATAATAATAATAATAATAATAATAATAATAATAATAATAATAATAATAATAATAATAATAATAATAATAATAATAATAATAATAATAATAATAATAATAATAATAATAATAATAATAATAATAATAATAATAATAATAATAATAATAATAATAATAATAATAATAATAATAATAATAATAATAATAATAATAATAATAATAATAATAATAATAATAATAATAATAATAATAATAATAATAATAATAATAATAATAATAATAATAATAATAATAATAATAATAATAATAATAATAATAATAATAATAATAATAATAATAATAATAATAATAATAATAATAATAATAATAATAATAATAATAATAATAATAATAATAATAATAATAATAATAATAATAATAATAATAATAATAATAATAATAATAATAATAATAATAATAATAATAATAATAATAATAATAATAATAATAATAATAATAATAATAATAATAATAATAATAATAATAATAATAATAATAATAATAATAATAATAATAATAATAATAATAATAATAATAATAATAATAATAATAATAATAATAATAATAATAATAATAATAATAATAATAATAATAATAATAATAATAATAATAATAATAATAATAATAATAATAATAATAATAATAATAATAATAATAATAATAATAATAATAATAATAATAATAATAATAATAATAATAATAATAATAATAATAATAATAATAATAATAATAATAATAATAATAATAATAATAATAATAATAATAATAATAATAATAATAATAATAATAATAATAATAATAATAATAATAATAATAATAATAATAATAATAATAATAATAATAATAATAATAATAATAATAATAATAATAATAATAATAATAATAATAATAATAATAATAATAATAATAATAATAATAATAATAATAATAATAATAATAATAATAATAATAATAATAATAATAATAATAATAATAATAATAATAATAATAATAATAATAATAATAATAATAATAATAATAATAATAATAATAATAATAATAATAATAATAATAATAATAATAATAATAATAATAATAATAATAATAATAATAATAATAATAATAATAATAATAATAATAATAATAATAATAATAATAATAATAATAATAATAATAATAATAATAATAATAATAATAATAATAATAATAATAATAATAATAATAATAATAATAATAATAATAATAATAATAATAATAATAATAATAATAATAATAATAATAATAATAATAATAATAATAATAATAATAATAATAATAATAATAATAATAATAATAATAATAATAATAATAATAATAATAATAATAATAATAATAATAATAATAATAATAATAATAATAATAATAATAATAATAATAATAATAATAATAATAATAATAATAATAATAATAATAATAATAATAATAATAATAATAATAATAATAATAATAATAATAATAATAATAATAATAATAATAATAATAATAATAATAATAATAATAATAATAATAATAATAATAATAATAATAATAATAATAATAATAATAATAATAATAATAATAATAATAATAATAATAATAATAATAATAATAATAATAATAATAATAATAATAATAATAATAATAATAATAATAATAATAATAATAATAATAATAATAATAATAATAATAATAATAATAATAATAATAATAATAATAATAATAATAATAATAATAATAATAATAATAATAATAATAATAATAATAATAATAATAATAATAATAATAATAATAATAATAATAATAATAATAATAATAATAATAATAATAATAATAATAATAATAATAATAATAATAATAATAATAATAATAATAATAATAATAATAATAATAATAATAATAATAATAATAATAATAATAATAATAATAATAATAATAATAATAATAATAATAATAATAATAATAATAATAATAATAATAATAATAATAATAATAATAATAATAATAATAATAATAATAATAATAATAATAATAATAATAATAATAATAATAATAATAATAATAATAATAATAATAATAATAATAATAATAATAATAATAATAATAATAATAATAATAATAATAATAATAATAATAATAATAATAATAATAATAATAATAATAATAATAATAATAATAATAATAATAATAATAATAATAATAATAATAATAATAATAATAATAATAATAATAATAATAATAATAATAATAATAATAATAATAATAATAATAATAATAATAATAATAATAATAATAATAATAATAATAATAATAATAATAATAATAATAATAATAATAATAATAATAATAATAATAATAATAATAATAATAATAATAATAATAATAATAATAATAATAATAATAATAATAATAATAATAATAATAATAATAATAATAATAATAATAATAATAATAATAATAATAATAATAATAATAATAATAATAATAATAATAATAATAATAATAATAATAATAATAATAATAATAATAATAATAATAATAATAATAATAATAATAATAATAATAATAATAATAATAATAATAATAATAATAATAATAATAATAATAATAATAATAATAATAATAATAATAATAATAATAATAATAATAATAATAATAATAATAATAATAATAATAATAATAATAATAATAATAATAATAATAATAATAATAATAATAATAATAATAATAATAATAATAATAATAATAATAATAATAATAATAATAATAATAATGATAATAATAATAATAATAATAATAATAATAATAATAATAATAATAATAATAATAATAATAATGATAGTAATATTAATAATAAAGGAAAGAAAGAGTTAGTGTTGATGTGTATAGTTTCCCATGGTTGGTTATAGCGGATGTTTTTGTAAACATACGTAAAGTAAATAAACAGATGATGCCTTAGAAAAGGGTTCAAACTCTAGTCAACAAACATTTCACATGCCACACGAAACGTGTCGTATCATTCAAGTAAAAATTAGAGATTTTTATGAGGCGGGAATAGCGTTCCTGCTCATTGTATTTGTCGTAGTTTTGTTATTGCTATTGTCATTGTTATGGCTGTAGTTGGTACTGTTAATTTCAGATAATCATTTGTAGTGCAACCACCTCACCATTATGGATGAGGTCCCGCTTCTGTCGAAAATAGACCTTCGACTGGATCTGAATCAGTGATTTAGTTGTATACCTGCTGTTCTATTTAGTTAATGTAGTTTACCAGGATATCATGATGTCTTACCTATTTTCTCCTCTGGCTCTAGTGTTAAAAGTCTGTTATATTACCAGTGATAGTGTTTTCATTGTTTGAGAAACGCCTTTCAGTATGTCTCGTTTCTCTCCCATATCTGGCGGTGTTGACTTTAATTTGGAATATGCACCTCGCTTCCTGTGCACTATTCAGTCGTCAACTGTTTGCTTATAAAATGTACTTAACTATCCAGTGTTGTTCACGATGCTGATGTATGTACAGTTTCAGGCCATCGATTGACATCGAAGTCATTGTTGGTACCGTTTGTGTGATGGAAAAGAAAATCAAGTATTTAGTACCTACATTCCAAAGATACAAATAATTTACTGTGAGGCAAAACTTAGAGTTCTCCTCCCAGATATCACGTATAAATAAACTGATGCAATTGTAAATAAACAAATGAGGATATATATATATATATATATATATATATATATATATATATATATATATATATATATATATATATATATATATATATATATATGTGTGTGTGTGTGTGTGTGTGTGTGTGTGTGTGTGTGTGTGTGTGTGAGTGTGTGTGATATGTAGTAAAAAAATATAACAATTACGTTTGCTCGATAATCTTTAAGTACAAATTTGGAGCTTGTAATCGAAGAGACAAAATGAAATGAAATAGAGAAAATAAGGACGAGACCAGTACACAGATCATCACCTCTGTACGCAGGGGGTGGGCCAGTCCTTGTACTGAAATGGCGTATTTGGGAGAAGTATTTGTCAATGATATCTGAAAGAACCTGAAACACCTTCTCATCTGCGGTCGTCGTGTGTAAGAAGAGAAGTGGATATCATGAAATGATGTAGAGGTAGATATTAGGTACAGATACCAAGTTTCTTCTGCTGTATAGGCACTTAGATAACGGTCAGCCAGCTGTATATAACCTTAGAGAATAACTATATCATATCGCGAGACATTAACGATGAGAGGTATTAGCAGGGATCAGCATATCTTATAGTTATTGGAAGACCATTTTCAAGGTCCCTCGTCATCTACTATGTAAAGGTACGCTACAGACTGGTTTTATTGCCAACACTCAGGCACTTATAAAAGATTTTATTTTTCAGCCATCCAATTAAAACCGAAATTCCTCACATTACGAGGAGAGGCAGCGAATCGAGATCGGAAATATTCTATTTTGGGAGACGTAGCGTTGACAAATTTCTTTTTAATTGGACTGTGACAGCCATTGGCCTAAGTATGAAACGAATTGGCGTTTGAACTCACGCTCGAAAACGTAAACTTTGAGTCATCAGTTTACCAATGAAAACTTTCGCATGCCTTCACTTTGTACACTGGAGCAAGTGTACCTGGTTTACGTCATCAGAATCTCATTGTTTGATTTGGTTTAGTTAGGTTAGGTTAGGTTAGGTTAGGTAAGGGTAGATTATCACAGCAAAATGATATTTCAGTTGTTAACGTTATGATATCGAAACTTTAACATCTTTGCTAGTTTGTAGTTTAAGTTATGTTAGGATAGTTTGCGGGATCAGGTGAGGGGGGGGGGATAAGTTAAGGTAGGTTATGGTAAAACGTCATTAGAATAACTTAAAGCTAGAACTAAGGATCTATCATTTTCAAATAAGATCGACGGAATCTTCTTCAGAAAAAAATTAAGGTCTTGCCTCTACTTTTCTTTGTTATCCATTTGTCATTGTGGATAAGTACCATGAGACAGATAAGATAAACAGAGCGAAAAGAAAAAATAAGGTTACGATATTATGCCAGTTTCGTGTGTATCATCCCTTCATGAGATGTCTAGCGCTACGTGGTACACATAGGGTTTACGTATGAGATGACGGATGTCCTGATGACGCTGACATTCTTGGTTATTGGTCTTTGGGATCTTAAGCAGCTATTCTCTCTCTCTCTCTCTCTCTCTCTCTCTCTCTCTCTCTCTCTCTCTCTCTCTCTCTCTCTCTCTCTCTCTCTCTCTATCTATCTATCTATCTATCTCTGGTAGGGACTAGATAGTCGGATAGTCTGCAACCACCGGCGAGGAAGGTGAATTACTGATACTATCGAAATATGTTAGTGGCGACTGCACCACGAATCGTGGCAGCAATTCAATGAAGGACGAATTTCACTCATTCGCCGAGGTAACAGCATTTTCTTTCGACCGCAACCATACGTGGGCTGCTGGCTTTCAGTCCACAAGCATACAATCTCTCCATCTTATATATGATATTGACAACACGTATCTCAACACGACTCATTCTTCGCAACTCAAGATTTTCCTACAGTGAGCGCTACGCCTTTATCCTGCCTTTGTGCAAAATCTGGACGTAAGTATGCGTATGTAAATACGCTCTGTCTCTGTTCGCGCGCGCACACACACACACACACACACACACACACACACACACACACACACAACACAAAAACATATACTCTCCGTTTCTTAGACTCTTTCTAAGACACACATTGAAAAGGAAACAACCTAAAACATTTTCCAACGAAAATGCTTCTCTCTTTTCTTTTTCCTACAGTTGTCTTAGGAAAGCCAGGTGTAGGCAAAAGCAACATTCACATAGTTCTTCATCAAAAAAAAATTTCTTGAAGAAATTCTTTGTTTTACATATATATATATATATATATATATATATATATATATATATATATATATATATATATATATATATATATATATATATATATATGAATACTTAAGGAAGATCTTAAAGAATATACAGTGTGGGATGAGAGCTGCTGGAAGCAGTGAGTTTTTATCAAGTGCGTAACGCTGGTTACGAGTAGGAAGAGAGGAGGATGGATGGCTCCAGGTGAAGGCTATTCTGCGGCAGGGGTGTGTGATGTCACCATGGTTGTTCACTTACTTTATGGATGGGGTGGTAAGGGAGGTAAATGCAACAGTTTTGGAGAGAGGCGAGTGTGCAGTAAGTGGGGAATGAAAGAGCTTGAGAAGTTAGTCAGGTACTTTTTTGTTGACAAGACAGCAGTGGTGATACATTCGAGAGAGAAACTGCAGAGGTTGGTGACCGAGTCCGGAAGAGTGTGTGAAAGGAGAAAGTTGAGAGGAAATGTGAATAAAAGCAAGGTTATTTAGGTTAGTAGGGTTAAGGGACAGGTTATTAGGGTATGAATGTGAAAGGAGAATAAATAAAGTTAAGTCTTTTAAAATCATGGGAATGGAGAAGACAATGAATGGAATCATGGAAGTTTATGTGATTCACGGGGCAGGGTGAGGGAGAAAAGGCGCTGGGAGCGCTGAAGAATGTGTAGAAAGAGAGAGTTATATGGGAGGGAAAATGAAGGCGTAATAGTCCCAACAATATTATGTGGGTGCGAGGCATGGGCTATAAATAAAGCTGAGCGGAAGAGGGTGGAAGTATTGGAAATGAAATGTTTGTGGAAAATATGTGGTATGAGGTGGTTTGATCAAGTAAGTAATGATCGATAAGAGAGAGAGAGGCGGATAATAAAAACAGTGTAGTTGAGAGAGCTGAAGAGGTTGTGCTGAAATGGTTTGGCCATATGAGGAGAAATAGTAAGGAAAAGTTGACAAAGAGGGTATATGTGTTAGAAGTGGAGGGAACAAGAAGTAGGACGCCAAAGTGGAGATGGAAAGATGGAGTGAAAAAGATTTAGAGCGATTGGGGCCTGAACATTCAGGAAAGTGAAAGACGCACATGGGATAGAGTGAATGGGAACTGTGGTATACTGGGGTCGCTGAGCTGTTCGTGGATGAACCAGGGCATATGAAGCGTCGGGGTAAACTTTGGAAAGTTCTGTGAGGCATGATTTCGGACAGGGAGCTGCGGTGTCAGTGCAGTACACGATACATCTTCGCCATATCCCGCGTCAGTGAGGTAACGCCAGGGACAGGCGAAAAGATGGCCCTTATTCGCTCACGTCCACACTCTAGCGGTTATGTATGAAGCATTGAAACCAGAGCCCCTTGTCCGTAACCAGGCTCCACAGGCTTTCTGTGGTGTTTCCACGACCGCTTCATAGGTACTGGAACAGCCCATTGACTGCACTTTATCCTCCGTACACCACATCGCTTCATTCCACCTTGCAGAATGTCACACCCTCATGCATATTCAGGCTCAGAACTTTCAAAATACCCTTCACTCCATCCTGCAAAGTATGTTTTTCTACCTATTTTTTTTTGTCCGTGTTGCTGGAGGGTGTAGAGGGTGGGGAGAGATCCTTTACTTTGCTGTTCTTTCCTACTACTGCCTCTAAGGTGACTACATTCGTTCTAAGACCAGACCATCTCGCTTGGACCTTAGGTCTTTGAGGTCTGTGTATCCGTGTAACTTCTCTCCTCACTCATCTTCCGTATATGTCCAAACCTTAAATATCCAAGCACACCCTCTTCTCACTCATACTCCTCATACTCTCTCTTACCCTACCATGTATTATTCGACGAACGTTCCTGACATCACGTATTTTCCTCAGACATTTTACTTCCAGCTTTTTCAATGTCCTCCGAAAATAATTACGGGACTGGAGTCAGAAGATAATAGTTCCAACCTGTGGTGCATTATATTTTTTGTTTCTTCCTGGACATTACCCACCTTAGAGATAGACAAAATGAACCATTTGTTGATGAAATGTAGATTCGGGTAATTAGAGCTCATCGTTGTTGTTTTTGTTCATAGCAATATGTAAAGAAAGTCATCTTTACCTTAAAGATAGTAAAGATGTATAATGATGTATAACATTTCAAATACAGACGAGTGGAATATGATGTTTAAGTGCTGAAGTGCCTGGCGTCGCTTGAAAATGGCCAACACCGGCGTCAAGAAATAGAGAGAGGCAGAAGTATTTTGGCCAGGTAAAACTTGCTTGTCTCGCCTCCCACACTGTGTTCTATTGATTGTCTGTGTGGCTGCTGGGGATGTAGCGGCTAATTGACAACCACACGCACGTACGGAGGCGGCCTGCCTGTTGACTTCATGAGAGAGTCCTCTTGCACCAAGCTCATATAAGCATTCTAATGGTTGTTTTGAGCGCTGTTGTTTTCCCACCAGTCAGTAATTAGCTATGATTACATGCTGTCCCCATAATTTATTCTATAGGAATGATATAAAGCTCGGTCATTAATAGTCATAAGATAAGTTTCATTCAGCTTTTATAAAAGTTTTATTACAAGGAGTTGCATATATCAGTTTCAGTCCTGTCAGTAGTAATACAGATAGTCTGAGTCCTGAATCTTACAAACATACTATAAGGCACTGTATGAGTGTCCTCCGATTTTATTCAAAAGGCATAAGCTATAGTATGAGGACCCTTGTGAAGCTTGCATCCAGATTATTTCTACAGAGACCACATGAGCTACGGTCTAATTTGCCTTTGAAATATGATTGCAAAGTCTCGTCCCAGAAGCCCTCTTTGTCATAAGTAGAATTCGCCGCAGAATTATTTATTGACATTTTCCATGGCAGCCCAACATTGCCATAAAGTAAAAATGAATCCATTTTCAGTGCCTAATAGATTGATATATATGAAAGCTTTGTGTGAGGTGTACCTTGCATATTCCTTCAGCTACAGTTGTTGTTCTTAATACCTGTATGACCCATTTCATCGGCCACGCTATAAACATTACATACCAACTTATTTATATCTTTGGCACAAGCTGTCATGCGAATGATAGTGTGTCGAGCGTAAGAGTGTGAAATTTAAGTTAGCCTAAGAGTGAAGTTAGCCTTTTCACTGAAATGACCCAGCAGATATCCCAAGTGGTTTGTGAAGAAAGCTTACTGGCAAGCTGTGAAGACTTTGATGCTTCTAGTAACATGAATAAGACAGATGATGATAAGTCTAAATGTTTCGTATTGCCTATTCACTCAACTTCGCTAATCTAAGACATGTTCTAAAAAGTAATGCTTGTCTTGTTGCTTTCCAGTTCAATAACACGATCAGTAAGACCTCTTAATAAGTAGTAGGCCAAATCATGCAACAACTGGGAGTCTTTACGCCATCAAATGTAACGTTTGTAAAGATTTATTCATTTCCTAGACCGGAAAAGATTTAACAGAAAGAAGTTATTGGTACTGTCATTCAGTACGCAGGGATGACCACAAAAATGCGATGGCTAAACAGTGTCATGAAAATGATCACCTCATAGATCTTGAAAATCCCGTTATGCTGTGCCCTTCTGCTGATTATGCCACATGCGACGTAATTGAATCTGTCTTAACTGCTAATACTGATAACTCTGATTTGTTACCAGGCAAATTTAAAGCCCATCCCATCATTAACGAAATCATTATCCAAATCATTGTCCCAGCCACACCCAGCTACCCAGGTCAACCCCCGCCACGTGATCTCCCTTAACCACTCCCCCTGTTAACGGTTATTGTCGGTCAAGGCAGTGTGTTGTGTGCTGGTAGACAACACACTGGCACCTGATGAGATGGATAGTCTCCACGAAACATGTCGTGCTACATGTACAGAAAAATTACATGTTGGGTAAAATCATATGAAGTCTTACTGAAGTGCAGTTTTACCTTCATAACTTTCATCGCGGACTAGTGCGAGAAATGGTGAATAGTTTAAAAAAATTATATATATATATATATATATATATATATATATATATATATATATATATATATATATATATATATATATATATATATATATATATATATATATATATATATATATATATATATATATATATCCCTAGGGATAGGGGAGAAAGAATACTTCCCACGTATTCCCTGCGTGTCGTAGAAGGCGACTAAAAGGGAAGGGAGGGGGGGGGGGGGGGGGGGGGGGTTGGGGGGTTGGAAATCCTCCCCTCTTTTTTTTTTTTTTTCCAAAAGAAGGACCAGGGAAGGGGGCCAGGTGAGGATATTCCCTTAAAGGTCCAGTCCTCTGTTCTTAACGCTACCTCGCTAACGCAGGAAATGACGAATAGTATGAAAGAAAAAGAAAGATATATATACATATATATATATATATGTATATATATATATATATATATATATATATATATATATATATATATATATATATATATATATATATATATATATATATATATATATATATATATTTCAGTGGAGTAGGAAAGTCTAGAAAACTTTTAATTTTCTTTCTAAAAACAGAATGGCGTTACATATCATTATTGTACCCAGTAATTCATGCAGACACGGGGTATTTTACATGTCATTCAAGAGTTTCTCCTTCACAGAAATTCTTCATCTTTGGTTAGGCATCTTCACTTAACTGGAGAAACGGGCCTTCTCCTCAATTTGAATATTCATTAAAATTATCATATTCAGTGGAGAAAAGATGTCATCCGAATAATTCTAACTTTTACTACTCAGATCACAAATGTAATTGGTTTAACTTTTTTTGAATTTTGATAATTAATTGTTAGCGTACAAATCTTTCACTCATAATTGCTAAAAGATCTGGTATCTTTTACATGACATTCATATTGTCATGTGTTATGCATCGAGACACCTCATCCCGTCATCCACAATCAGGTCCCACAGACTTTTCCGTTGGTTCCCCGGCTGCTCCATATGCCCTGGTTTAGTCCACTGATAACACAGCGATCCCTGTATACCACATCGCTCACTTCACTCTGTTTCGTGCACACCGTTCCTCTTCATGTACGCTCAGGACCCGAGCACTCAAAGTCTTTTACAGTCAAATCCTTCCATCTCGAATTTGGTCTTGCCCTTCTCCTCCTCCTCTTTTGACACACATATCCTCTTTGTCAACCTCTCCTCACTCATCCTGTCCATACGTCCAAACTACTCCAGCACACCCTATTCAGCTCTCTCAACCGTACTCTTCTTATTACTGCACCCCATTTCATCTCCAAAACATGCATCATCGGGACTGCTTAGTTTCCACGACTCCAATAATATCAGGTACACTTTCCCACAAACAGTTCTTTGATTCCAGTTCTTTACCACTGACGGTTAACCCATCAACAGCTGAATGCATCATTTTCAGTCTGACGTCACCAGTCTGATGCTCTGTACATGCCTTCACCCTCTCAATCAATACCCTCCCATATAATTTACCAGGAATACTCAACAAACTTATACCTCTGTAATTTGAGCACTCACTTTTACCCACTTTGCCTTTGTACAATGGCACTATGCAAGCATTCCGCCAATCCTCAGGCACCTCACCATGAGTCATACATACATTAAATAACCTTACCAACCAGTCAACAATACAGTCACCCCCTTTTTTAATAAATTCCACCGCAATACCATCTATATATATATACCATACTATATATATAGTATGGTATATATATTTCATTTGATTAGTACTTGATATACAGTATATATATATATATATATATATATATATATATATATATATATATATATATATATATATATATATATATATATTATCCCTGGGGATAGGGGATTAAGAATACTTCCCACGTATTCCCTGCGTGTCGTAGAAGGCGACTAAAAGGGGAGGGAGCGGGGGGCTGGAAATCCTCCCCTCTCGTTTTTTTTTAATTTTCCAAAAGAAGGAACAGAGAATTGGGCCAGTCAAAGGCCCAGTCCTCTGTTCTTAATGCTACCTCGCTAACGCGGGAAATGGCGAATAGTTTAAAAGAAGAAAAAGATATATATATATATATATATATATATATATATATATATATATATATATATATATATATATATATATATATATATATATATGTATATATATATATATATATATATATATATATGTATATATATATATATATATATATATATATATATATATATATATATATATATATATATACATAAATCATTTTTACATATTCGCCATTTCCCGCGTTAGCGAGGTAACGTTCAGAACAGAGGACTGAACCTTAATGGAAATATCCTCACTTGGCCCTCTTCACTGTATATATATATATATATATATATATATATATATATATATATATATATATCATACATGTGTATAGAATAATCGTAGAAACTCTTTCCAGTCAGGGTGATACGAAACTAAAGATCAGCATATCGTGCCCTACTTCCCCAAGTTAAATCTTTAAATCTCTATCAGAAACTTGGCCGCGTGATGGGTCCGAGGGTCTTGCCACTTCTTCCTTCTCTCCTTTCGTCTCCATCCACCTTAGAACTCCCTTCCTACAAACCTTCCTCGTTCTCTGTTCTTCCTCAATAATCTTTCTTTTCCAGACATATCCCTTGTGTGTCTCTCATGTTTATCGATAACACTATATCACTAATGCTAGATTTTGTCATGTGTTGAAGGTATATTTCAAAATGAAAAAAAAAAAAGTTGAGCACTGAACTAATAGGAGCGTTGGTCGGGCAGGGTTGAAGGCAACTTTCGTGTACATGGTTCATTGTGCAGAATGGTGAGGTGTAACAAGGTAGTTGAAGGATTATGTGGTATATGAGCATGGAAAGAGTAGAGAACAAGAGACCTGATGATCCATGACAAGGTTATCTGTACGTATATTTCGAGGGTGGTGGAAGCAACATAGCTTCAACTGCGACCACGTACGTGTATGAGTCTAATCCAATTTACGTTATCTGAGTCGTGTCGCAATTTGCCGAAATCTGTTGTTTTTTGAAACTGGACCGGTAGCTTACCGAGAAACGTATGATAGTGTGATCGCTCTTTGCCAACTTCTTCCCAACCTCATAGGTGCTAATTAGGGCTGTGTTTGTAGACATCATAAACCTAAAGTATATTCAGTATCATCTCTCCTAGTTAGGTCTTATTTGGTTTAGATATTAGTTTTCAGTTGAATCAGTATGCCTGTTTCCTTCTTAGTCGCCTGTCAGGCTTTTCCAGTTTGAGTTATTGTTTCTCTGTCATTTACTTAGGATTAAAAATCGCCACAAGATCTTTCGCTTTCCGCACATCGTTTTGCGTATCTGTATACAACCAAATTTATCATTTCGTATGTGTATTATTAATTCAACATGCAGTGACTCCTTTCTGTCGAGATCAGATTTTCTATCGGTGTTTGCCTGTAGTATGCATCGTACTTACAAAATAACGCCTCTACAAATTTGTGGTCTATCTTTGGAATCTCTAACTCCGTTGATAAGTGCTTTTGTTGCGGAATATATCCTGGTCTTCCTGTTATTGCTATGATATCGGACTTTCCTGACAGAGCATACGATGCAAATTCATAGCTTTCTACGGTAGGTTAACACTCCTAGCACTGGTGTTAAGAACATTAGCCTTTCATTCAGATAGAAGCAATGAGTGTATCTAACTTTTGAGGTCAGAGCGCCGGCTCCCTTAGGGCAATGCTTGACCCAGAGTTTGAGGTCAGAGCGCCGGCTCCCTTAGGGCAATGCTTGACCCAGAGTTTGCAGCCACGCTCGACCTAACTGACATCTGATTTCCAGCGTCAGATTTTAACACGTTCCTGGCAAATATCTGCTTTATATGCTCGTCTAAGTCCTACCCAGTCTTGCATTACCAACACTGTTAACTTGCAGCCCATCTATAGCAAACATGTTCCTATCGCTACAAAAACTTTCCCACATAACTATGTAGTCATTCCCTTGTACAGAACAGATATGCTCCAGTCTTTCCCAGACACTCAGCTTTCTACTCAGAATTTCTATTCTTACATCGTACCCACTAAAAAGACCCGGTATTACAAACCTCCTGCGGCTTTCTTTAAACTCTTCAAGAAGTGACTTATCAATTTCAAAGATCTCTTCCGACCTTCCCTAAATCCAATCGTTGGTCCCAGAAGTGTCCGTAACTGTGTCTTGTACGTTGTGAATTGTCTTCCAGTTTAACCCCAGGGTAACACAACCTCCGTCCACTTCTGCTCATACCACAAAACTCAGTAGGTCTTACAAAGGTGCAAGAGCGAGGCTGGGGTTTTTGCCCACTTCACCACCTAACCCAGTATTTGTATTTGCTTCTGTTATTCTTACAAATCATTTGGGTTTAGCCCCGTTCCTATCCACTCAAAAGTGACCATGTCTATCAACTGTCGTTTCTAGATTATTTTCTTTGTATCATCCTAATTTCTCATCACAAAGTCTAATGCTCAAGCTACCATTTCACTAGAGGCGCCTTCACATTGACTAAGTCTATCGGCAACACTTTCGCTATCTACCCTGTTTTCGTCGATGTCTTTTGATTACCAGTTATAGAGATCAGATTAAAAGCACAGGACGTATTCACCTTCATCCGCTAAAGGCACACGGCATCTTCCGAAAGTTTCTTAATCACACGACGTTGGAGCACTGAGCAAATACGCCCGTCTCCATGGAGGTTCAGTCAAGGGTCAGGAGAATGAGTATACACCAGGTGTAAATGGGCCAATGTAGAGGGCTATATAGTGTACGTGGGTCATATGGAAATACATGAGTGTAGGTGGAACAAAATGTGTAGTGCTGTGTGTGTGTGTGTGTGTGTGTGTGTGTGTGTGTGTGTGTGTGTGTGTGTGTGTGTGTGTGTGTGTGTGTGTGTGTGTGTGTGTGTGTGTGTGTAAAATGACATGATAAGATGGTACTCAGTAAAGAGGAGTCTGAAACAGAGATGGTGTAGTAGTGGAGAATGATGGCGTGTGGAGAACGTCGCATGGTGGAGTGTGATGTATAGATGGTTCAATAGTTAAGGAGGGTCAAAGTCCTCAGAGATGATTGAATACAAACTAGTGATCTGTAGACGACATGGTGTGGCGGGAGAAAGTGACGTTTGGAATGTTAAGGTCTATACATGAGAAAGTGGGGAGGTTGGTGGCGGTGGGCGTAGGCGTAGTGGTGTTTGTAGAATGATACCTGTTGACTGGGCAGTGTGGAAGGTGAGGGGGCTTCGAGAGAGACAGATGGAAGAAGAGGGTATAGGTATAGGACTCTGCGTATGGTCATGATATGTGGACTCTGGTGCATAGAAAACTATGTAATGTAGATGATATAATGAGGAGGACGTAAGGTTACGAGGAAAGATATATACTGAGCTGATGATGATGGAAGATAATGGTGTACAGATGTGGTACACACACACACACACTCTGCTAGTAGTGAACTGAGAAAAGAAATGCCACGTTTTCAGAGATTTTGTCTCTTGTGTTATACTGCCAGACAAGTCTCCAGTACCTGTCTATTCTTAGCCTCTGTCGTACACCAGTGAAGATATTTCACCTTGTCAGGATAATGAGGTCTATTCTAGAGTACATTTCTTCTTAAGGAAAAGGCGTGCGAAGGGAAGAAATAGAAAAACTATGAATATCCGACTTCTGAAATTGTTTAAGACCATGAAATATTTCAGTTCTTTTTTTTTTTCTTTTTTTGCCGTGGGTCTAAAAAACATACAATTCTATTTTCAGCCGTGGAAGATTAATTCACCACGAGATTGCTTCAGACAGGCAGCTGATTGTTTGAGTGTGGAGCTGCCAAGCAGTGGTGGCGCTGCGAGCCCGTTTCTTACCGACTCTCTCTCCGCTGAGAGCTGGAAAAACGTTTTGATCTGACTTGCCTGTATTCCAAGAAGGAGGGAAATGGTGAAAATCACCAGATTTATTTTTTTGATTCCTGTGATTCATAAATGTCGAGTACGATGGAAAAAGCTTTTTTTTTTCTTATACTTTCATGAACCTTGTAGATTCTGATCTGTCTGTCTATCTATCTATCTATCTGTCTATTGAATATATATATATATATATATATATATATATATATATATATATATATATATATATATATATATATATATATATATATATTCACCCCATGACCCCTTTCTGAGGAAGTTCTAGTGGTAACCCAAGGAGTTTCTTTTCAAGAACTCCTGCAGGTCCAAGGCTGCACCACACTCACTATTAGGAACTGGATAGAATCCTTTAAAACGAGAAGCTCTTTGACAAACCTTTGCTCTGTTTCGTCAACTGACGATGATACAGCTTGCAGCGCAGCCTCAAACAGGTGGAGTTCTACAAGACCAAAGTCTGATTAAGATCTTTTTCACTCTATCCTTCCATCTTCACTTTGGTCTCCCCTTCCTTCTTGTTCCCTCCATGTTTGACATCATATATCCTCCTCTTCAGTCTTACCTCACTAATTCTCTTGATATGTCCAAACCATTTCAGCACACCCTCTTCTGCTCTTCATCCACACATTCTTTTTACTACCACACATCTCTCTTACCCTTTCATTACTTACTGGGTCAAACATTTTATTTCCAACACATCCACCCTCCTCCGCACAGCCTTATCTTTTTGCCTATGCCTTGCATCCATATAGTTATTGTTAGGACAACTATTCCTTCAAATATACCCATTTTTGCTCAACCAGGTAACGTTCTCTCTTTTCACACATTCGTCATGGGTGACCTGTGCTCTCATCCCTTCTTCTGTTTCTTAATTCATTTGCGTTCCCCGGCCAGTGGCGGCTGGTAAGTCATATTCGGGTTTTTCTTGTTTTTTCAATCTGTACTTAGTCCTGATGATGTGATTTACGAAACAGCTTGACACTTCATATCATCCGTTTCCTTGTGGTCTTACTTGCAACATATGTACAACCACTGCTTGCTACTTTTTTCATATATATATATATATATATATATATATATATATATATATATATATATATATATATATATATATATATATATATATATATATATATATATTTTTTTTTTTTTTTTTTTTTTTTATACTTTGGCGCTGTCTCCCGCGTTTGCGAGGTAGCGCAAGGAAACAGACGAAAGAAATGGCCCAACCCCCCCCCCATACACATGTACATACACACGTCCACACACGCAAATATACATACCTACACAGCTTTCCATGGTTTACCCCAGACGCTTCACATGCCTTGATTCAATCCACTAACAGCACGTCAACCCCTGTATACCACATCGCTCCAATTCACTCTATTCCTTGCCCTCCTTTCACCCTCCTGCATGTTCAGGCCCCGATCACACAAAATCTTTTTCACTCCATCTTTCCACCTCCAATTTGGTCTCCCTCTTCTCCTCGTTCCCTCCACCTCCGACACATATATCCTCTTGGTCAATCTTTCCTCACTCATTCTCTCCATGTGCCCAAACCATTTCAAAACACCCTCTTCTGCTCTCTCAACCACGCTCTTTTTATTTCCACACATCTCTCTTACCCTTACGTTACTTACTCGATCAAACCACCTCACACCACACATTGTCCTCAAACATCTCATTTCCAGCACATCCATCCTCCTGCGCACAACTCTATCCATAGCCCACGCCTCGCAACCATACAACATTGTTGGAACCACTATTCCTTCAAACATACCCATTTTTGCTTTCCGAGATAATGTTCTCGACTTCCACACATTTTTCAAGGCTCCCAAAATTTTCGCCCCCTCCCCCACCCTATGATCCACTTCCGCTTCCATGGTTCCATCCGCTGACAGATCCACTCCCAGATATCTAAAACACTTCACTTCCTCCAGTTTTTCTCCATTCAAACTCACCTCCCAATTGACTTGACCCTCAACCCTACTGTACCTAATAACCTTGCTCTTATTCACATTTACTCTTAACTTTCTTCTTCCACACACTTTACCAAACTCAGTCACCAGCTTCTGCAGTTTCTCACATGAATCAGCCACCAGCGCTGTATCATCAGCGAACAACAACTGACTCACTTCCCAAGCTCTCTCATCCCCAACAGACTTCATACTTGCCCCTCTTTCCAGGACTCTTGCATTTACCTCCCTAACAACCCCATCCATAAACAAATTAAACAACCATGGAGACATCACACACCCCTGCCGCAAACCTACATTCACTGAGAACCAATCACTTTCCTCTCTTCCTACACGTACACATGCCTTACATCCTCGATAAAAACTTTTCACTGCTTCTAACAACTTGCCTCCCACACCATATATTCTTAATACCTTCCACAGAGCATCTCTATCAACTCTATCATATGCCTTCTCCAGATCCATAAATGCTACATACAAATCCATTTGCTTTTCTAAGTATTTCTCACATACATTCTTCAAAGCAAACACCTGATCCACACATCCTCTACCACTTCTGAAACCGCACTGCTCTTCCCCAATCTGATGCTCTGTACATGCCTTCACCCTCTCAATCAATACCCTCCCATATAATTTACCAGGAATACTCAACAAACTTATACCTCTGTAATTTGAGCACTCACTCTTATCCCCTTTGCCTTTGTACAATGGCACTATGCACGCATTCCGCCATATATATATATATATATATATATATATATATATATATATATATATATATATATATATATATATATATATATATATATATATATATATATATATAACCGGACTCAGCCTGCTCAAGGTTACACCATGAGTGAAAAGTAGTAACCTTTGGAGAGGTTGTATCACCAGGAGTACAGTTCGACAAAGAACTTTTCGTATTCAAGGAGTCTAATTTTCCCTATAACTGGAGGTAGTGCAGCCATGGGTTGCACGTGTTTTTCGTAGTTGTTCGCCGTTTCCCATGAAGCAAAGTAGCGCCAGAAGCATTTGCTCATATTCATTCTCTTGTATCATGTATAATGAACAGAAACTAGAGCACCCCTATCCACACTTTAGCCCCGCAGACCTTTCCTTGGTTTTCTCTAAAAGCTTCATATATTCTGGTTCACCCAATTAACAGCACATTGCCCCCTTCTATACCACTTTGCTCCAGTTCAATCTATTCCATGCATGCCCTACGCCCTCCTGCATGTTCAGATCATGATCATTCAAACCATCTTTCACTCCATCCTTCCACATACTCCTCCGTTTCCGCCTCCACTTTGTTTCTTCCACTTCTGACATATATACCCTATTAAGCAACCTCTCCTCAATCATCCTCTCCATAAGTCCAAACTTTTTCAGTACAGCCTAGTCTTCAGGGCTCTCATACATACTCTTCTTACAAACACAACCTCTCTCTCTCTTGCCGATCATTTCTTATTCGATCAACCTCCCTAACACTACATATTTCACATATTGTTTGCGAACATTTGATTTCCAACAAATCCACCTTACTCCGTGCTTTTTTATGTAATTGCCCTGATTCACGTCCATGCAACACCGTCGGGACTATCATACCATCAGACATAACTACCATTGCCCACACAGACATTGACCTTTCTCCACAAACTCATCGATGCATGTGTGTTGTCGGATTTTGCTTGCAAATGGTTACATCGCGATTGAAAGGTCACATAGGCGAAGCTATACCATCGACATCGGACGGAAAAAAGGAAGCCAATGAATGTTGTCTTAGGCTACATACTAAGCTATCAACACTCTCAAGTCTTAGGTTAGGTGGCTACCCATCCACTCTGGATCTCAGGGGTTTCAATGTACTGCACAAAAGGTGCAAAACAGGCTTACGTCTTTTTAAACTGAATACGTTCCAACTAAGAGAGAAAGACCGTTATTCATCACAAAATTACCCGGAAAAGCTATTCTAGAGTTCCTTTTAAATCATTATGTGATAAAAAGATCGACCTATCTATGTAGAAAAATCACGATGTGAAAAATAATGTTTCTAACATGCACAGCACATGTAAAAATGTGTAGCTTTTACATGACTAATTAAAAACATAAGCTATCTAATTGTAATGTCTACCAGTTTCATCAGAATTAAAGAATGAATGAAAATATAATGATGAATAGGAGAGAGGACTCCACCCACTTGTCCTAGCATGACGCATGTCTATACTTTCAACGATAAATTTCTTACCTCATCAAGGTCATCGAACATTCTCAGTTTGACCTCTTTATCCACATGAATAACACTATAATTCTTGGCCTCCATTATGCATCCTCTTGTGACGAACAGTTGTTATCTCCATGGGAGCAACAATTGGATGGTCACACTTTTAGAAGTCTGTACACTGTATGAAGACACCGTAGGACTATACCCATAGTTTTTATACTTACTGTGTAAAGAGGTTTTGCCTCATAACGCTAAGGTTAGAACGCTTAAAAATCTGGATATAGATGCGTTGGCTATATCCATAAGTCACCAGTGTTTTGGGTGAACTCACACGAAAAGCTGGGTCCAACAGAATGCATTCGAAAGTGGAACTCGTCTAGATTACCAGAATTTTTGAGGAGCTGTCGAAAGCTATCACGAGCGCCAGCTTATCGGTGAGCTGATACTATTTAAAGTCTGCACTTATTTAGAATTGAAGATATCCATACTGCATTTACAAAACAATTACAAACTGTTTACTCCAGAAACACGTCTGCATGATATTATTATAAGACAATCTTCCGATGACCAAAACTTAAAGAAATGACAAAACAATTGCATTCTGTTCAGAAACGATGCTTAAGGCAACAAATACGTTTAGGAAAAGTCACTAAATGCATTCTACATAAGAACTACACTACAGTTTAAAGGATGCAAGAGCAACGATGTCATGTATCAAAATGTATGACGGACTTTCAGAAGAGTCAAGACATATAGCCGGCCACGCTGCTTCATACGGAAACGTACAGAAAGTATTGTCATAAATCATTAGAGAATATTACAACAACGTGAACACTGATGTGGATGATGCGGACGGTTAACGATGGAAGCTGGTCAGGAGTTATCCAGATGTCCGGTTACCAGTTGTTCAGCCGGCGGCCATCCGGTTTCCAAAAAGCCATTCGGTTGTCGTCCAGTTACCAGTTGTCAATTTCCGTAGTCCTCCACTTGCCAGTTGTCAGTAGTCTGGCTGGTGAATGGCCTACTACAAAATGTCAGGGCGTCTGTTGTCCAAGCTGTAGTCTCTGGTTGACACTTGTCTGGTCACGTGTCATCTGTTTGCTGCCAGCTCAGTCAATAGTCGTTTAGGGTGTCAATGCTTCGGTTAGTGGTCGTCTGCAGAGCTACCTAAAGACTTCAGGTCACTGGATCATATATCTCACTGTATATATATATATATATATATATATATATATATATATATATATATATATATATATATATATATATATATATATATATATATATATTCATACTTGATCACCGTTTCCCGCATTAGCTAGGTAGCGCCACGAACAGAAGAATGGCTGCTTTCGCTTACAACCATTCTCTTACTGTCATGTGTAATGCACCGAAACCACAGCTCCCCATCCACAATCAGAACCCACAGACCTTTCCATGGTTTACACCAACCGCTTCACATGCTCTGGTACAGTCCATTCACAGTACTGTCGACCCTGATGCCTTAAAATCATCGTCACTGCTGCACTTTTGACATGACAAGGTTTACTGATGCCTTGAAATAGTCCTCACTGCTGCACATGTGACATAAAAAGGCTTACCTTGACATCATCCTAATCACTGCATCTGTAACATCGTAAGGCATGTAATGCCTTGACATCATCCCCCTTGTTACACCTGTGACATCACATGGCCTACTAACACCTTGACAATATCCTTATTGCCTTCACCTGTGACATCACAAGACCTACTGACACCTTGGCAACATCCTCGCTACTCCACTGATGACGTGATAACGTGCTATTTTTTGACTCACAAGTCATCATCATAACCAGAGATCTACATAATGTCACGGTGATCATAGTGAACACTGATGTTTCTATCTGGATTTCTCCTCTCTAGTCATATGTCTACGTTTTAATTTATCGTTCATCCTCTTCCTAACCTGAACATCAGACCATTTTCACGTAATGTCATTATATGTTTAACTAGTACGATACGCCTCCAAGATAACACTATACTCTGGTTTGGCCCTTATCAGCCGACGTACGTATTAAGAATTTTGTCAATAAAGATGTTAGCAAATTCGTTGGCATTTTTTTCTCAGACGAGTGATGATGCATATTGTAAAATTCACGATGAATCTTCATTTCTGTGATCGTATATATATATATATATATATATATATATATATATATATATATATATATATATATATATATATATATATATATATATATATATAAGTGTTTTAGATATCTGGGAGTGGATCTGTCAGCGGATGGAACCATGGAAGCGGAAGTGGATCATAGGGTGGGGGAGGGGGCGAAAATTTTGGGAGCCTTGAAAAATGTGTGGAAGTCGAGAACATTATCTCGGAAAGCAGAAATGGGTATGTTTGAAGGAATAGTGGTTCCAACAATGTTGTATGGTTGCGAGGCGTGGGCTATGGATAGAGTTGTGCGCAGGAGGATGGATGTGCTGGAAATGAGATGTTTGAGGACAATGTGTGGTGTGAGGTGGTTTGATCGAGTAAGTAACGTAAGGGTAAGAGAGATGTGTGGAAATAAAAAGAGCGTGGTTGAGAGAGCAGAAGAGGGTGTTTTGAAATGGTTTGGGCACATGGAGAGAATGAGTGAGGAAAGATTGACCAAGAGGATATATGTGTCGGAGGTGGAGGGAACGAGGAGAAGAGGGAGACCAAATTGGAGGTGGAAAGATGGAGTGAAAAAGATTTTGTGTGATCGGGGCCTGAACATGCAGGAGGGTGAAAGGAGGGCAAGGAATAGAGTGAATTGGAGCGATGTGGTATACAGGGTTTGACGTGCTGTCAGTGGATTGAATCAAGGCATGTGAAGCGTCTGGGGTAAACCATGGAAAGCTGTGTAGGTATGTATATTTGCGTGTGTGGACGTGTGTATGTACATGTGTATGGGGGGGGGGGTTGGGCCATTTCTTTCGTCTGTTTCCTTGCGCTACCTCGCAAACGCGGGAGACCGACAAAGTATAAAAAAAAAAAAAAAAAATATATATATATATACAAACGAAGTCTAGGCTGCTCCAACATGATTCATGCTACCTTACATAAGACACCAACACCAGCATGACAGTATTCTCCCCATGCAGGCCACGCCATCCGAACCCTGACGGTATTCCTTTTAGCCCTTAATGGAGCGCCGTAACCTTGTGATAGATGGAATCTCATAATGTAGTGATAGGCTGATGTATAAAAGCTACACCCAGGATGAACCTTCCATATTCCCCATTAGCAGGGGTCGCCTCTGGTTCACTCTTGCGCGTCATACTGGACTGAATGGCCTTATGCCTTTCCATTTATGCTGTGAGGTCCTTCGCAAATTTACACCCGCCAGGGTATCTATATGTAACATATATATGGTCAGTTATTAATGAGAAGTTCTCTCTGTGACTGAAGGTATTTGGAACTGAAATTAATGTGATTTATCACAGATTGTGGAGGGTATTTGTCCTTTTCTTTACATATCCGTAAGCCTGCAACTTCCTAATTAATACCTTACTCCATATGTAGCCGAAATCATATATATATATACATACACACACACATATATATATATATATATATATATATATATATATATATATATATATATATATATATATATATATATATATATATATATATATATTGTTAATGAGATGATCTTGATTCGGGCCTCAATTGCCCTAGCCGTCTCACCAAACATAAAATAGAACAAGGTTGACAGACCTAGCAACACCAGCACACGGGCGTACAACTCTCCTCCTGTAACACACAAATAATAATTTTACACACACACACACACACACACACACACACACATACACACCTGGCTTAAGCTGGGAGGAGTGTGCGTGTGCGCTTGAACTGCGTGTGGGTATAATTACCTATTTGTATGGAACGAGGAAAGTGTTCGACATCTGTGAAGTCCCATCTCATGAAGTATGTTCTAAACCGGTGTGTACTGCCGCCGGCATACCCGGGAATAAGATCAACATTCTGTGTGTATGCTATGCTACATAAGTGGATGTATATACCTGATTGTGTATAGGTGTGGTTGTGTGTTTGTGCACATATGAACATTCATGTTTGTGTATATGTATCCATTTATGTCTTCGTATGCAATTATTTCACTTAACGTGAGGTATCTATAGCCTCTTGGAGGCCCAGTATCTGAGCTTCGCATTCATTGCATATGGGAGCAGTGACTTCCTTTTGCCAAAGTTTGGTCCCTGTGACCACTGCTTTCTCAAAGAACTGAGACGGCAATGATCATATTGACCAACTCTCTCTTAGCCCTCAGTTTAATTAGTATCCTTTGACGTCTTCTAATTAAGAAGAAAGTTCGTTTTCTATTTCGAGAAATTTGATGTACGTGCATGTCATCTTGATCCTTCAGAAACTAGAATTCATGCATCACTTCTCTCCCGTCCCAAGTTACTCTCCCGTCCCCGAATGTTGGTGGGTCGAAGTCTGCTCCTCTCTCTTCCTGGCCCATCTCCTTTAACACAAGCAAATTTTTGACGCATGATGATGGGTACTCTCCAGTGCTTCTGTTTGTTTCCATGGGCAGGAACACCATACTAGGAGTACTAATTCTGACGTTGGTCAAACTTGCATCGAAATTATCCTCTTTGAGAACCATTCTTTTTCTCTTCAATCAATCTAATACGCTGATTTTAATCGATTCAGGACGATAGTACGGCTCTTGAGCAAGAGGATACAGCCTGCCCAAGGGCCATACCGTCGTGCTCAAAGGGTCATAACACTGTACTCAAGGGTAGTGTTGTTGTGCTCAAGGGATAAAGACAAAATCGACTCCGACGAAGAAGTAGATGACTGTTTCAACAAACTATTTCCCTATGATATCCTGATGAGAGTCACTTTCGATGTCAACCCTCATGCAAACTGATCTCTGTCTTTAAATTTCTCTTAGTCTAGCATTCTTACTTTGCCAGGCTTCAACTTTTCCCTTCTACATTACCTTACATTTATTATAGTTAAATTTGTTTAGACATTCATCTCACCAAGGAAACTGGGCGGAGGATCGCGTACCCGTAATGTATCTGCCTTGTAACGTACCAAGTGTTTACTCTTATGTGTACACTATACACTCACCCACACCCAAGCCTATGCCTGGTACCACCCTAATATGGCCCGTGTTGATGTATGGTTTTCTTTGTTTTGTAAGAATATGTTTGGGTGTGTTTTTGTAGATGTTTGCTTATGTCTTTGAGTAAGGGGAGTTTTTTCTTTGTGTGTGTGTGTGTGTGTGTGTGTGTGTGTGTGTGTGTGTGTGTGCGGCCATATACAGTATAAAGGAATTAGAGGAAAGACTCTCAATCCGGTATTTCAATCGTTGTCACATAAAAACTTCTCTCATTCGGTTAATTAATCATCATGAAACTCATTGATATAATCCAACCAGGAGGTAACGTTTCTTAATATAAGTCAGGTACGTACCACGTAGTACAATTACCCAGATATTTACGGCAACAAGTAAATAACTGAATGAAATTGCGAGAGAAAATAGATAAATTCTATCTAGATCTAAACGTCCCAACCAGTTCTAATTAACCTAACCACCAGAACGGCCTAATGATTGGAGAATATTCTGTTTACATTTGCAACATTCTTCCAAAGATTTAAAAGAAGACTCATGGGCTATACATGTACCAGACACCCACACACAAGCACACACACACACACACACACACACACACACACACACACACACACTAGATAGATATTTTGAAGTTTTAGACAATATATCCCTTTATCGTCACACTAAAGTGACTGGTGTCTCTTGGCCTACCACCCTCCCGCAGCCGTCCCTTCAACCCACACTCACTAACGCTGTCTAGTTCACTTGAGCTGACACCACTCACCGACACTGCCTCCACTCACCTAAACTGCCCTCACTACCCAGCCTCCTCACTCCCCACCCGCCACCTTGCCCCCGCTTCCACCCTATCCACAAAGCCACCCAAACTGTTTCCCCGGTGTGCCTCCGCCCGCCAGCGTTGTTTCCGTCCACCCAAAATGCTCACCATCATCTTCACTTTTCACGTCTGCTTTCACTACTCCATTGCACCTGCTTTGGCCACATCCAGCATCGCCCACCCTATCTCCATTGAGCCCAACTGCTCGGCTATATTACAAATTACATAAATAACTAAACTACCAGACCATCGTATTACACACGCTCTCATGCATATTCACCACACAAGAAGCCCTATAATCATTCATGCAAAATGTAACTGGGTAGAAATGATAATGTAAAAGATTAGATTATGATTTAATGCAAATATGAATCATCTCTCCATGAAAAATCATTAACATGTACCCTGAATGATACATCTGGTCTCACTGCTTTATGGTATATCACATTTGACTTCTATTCCCAAAAATCCTCCTCAGGAACCTTCTCTGAAGAAAAGTCCATGTTACATATGAATAGTAAAAAGTCAACACATGAAAAGATGAGTTAGCGTGGGATGCGGTAGCTTGATGACTTATGGTGACCATAAACTTTGCACATGTGAAAGTCGCGAGGAGGATCGAGGTCCATTCGTGTTGACTGACGCTTGTGTCGCCTCCAGAAGGTTAAGACCGCTGTGTCTTCTACAGTATTGACGTCACAAAGATATTGTCACTTTTGATTATTATAGAAACACACTCTTTCTACTATGGAAAGATACGCTTGACATATAAGAGTATGACTTTAATGATGATATGTTTATGTAAGTGCCAGTATGTCAGTTCACGTGAGTGCTATACTTTGGATTCTCATGTGGATGAAGCCATCGTCTTCCTTATAATCTGTGAGGCTAATATGAATAATGAAGCGCTACGTTGCTTTATGTTACGTTAGTCTGCTAACGTTATTTATCTTAAATCTGAGATCAGCCTCCAAGAACAGAGAGATTGTGGGGTTCAGTAGGAAAAATAGAATAATGTAAACTCGATAATAATAAGACCGAAAACCATTTTAAAATCTTTCCCCAGTTTATCATCTCTCCCGTTATTTCCATACGCGAAATAAACTCTCATGCTGTGTTGACGTCACTGTAGCATGAAAGCGATGACTGTTAACTTCTTCAGTTGCTAACTCAGCGGGTAGATAACCCCACCACAGTCTGCTAATATGCGCCTATTGTTTGCTCTGCTGACATTTTGTTTTGATAGTTTCGACAAAGATGAAGGTGATGTCACAAACCATGACATAAATCCACATGGATGGTAGAGCTTCTCTGCAGAAAAGGTAGAAATACATACATTCGTCCGAAGTTCCACTGATATCCAAAAGATTTCAAAAGATAAAGAGTTAACTGTTAGAAGACGTACATATATTTACAAACACTGATCAACATTAAACAATTCTATGATTCTCTATGTAAGCCTAAGACAGTTGGTCATTAAGCAAATCTTCTGTGTCACTCACGAGTTAGTTTAGTTCGCCCTGAGAGCTATCTACACGTTCTTGTTCTCAAGTTATCAGCTTACCGTTTAGATGGCGCGAGTGGCAACTTTTGACGTCTCTTCAAAGATACTGGTATTATGGAATAGTTACGCTTCCTAAGTACATGCTCTCTGGTCCATTTGTATTCCAGTTCACCCAGACCACTGGCGCCTTATGGATGTAGCCAGTGCGTCTGTGTTCGTACAAATGTTTTAACCCGTATTTAGGTAGTGTTTAATGCCTGAATTGTGAGACTGAATAGCGATATTGAATTGCGAAAACTGTTCAAGTACCGGTGAATATAAGAACGGCCAATAGAAAGTGTAAACATTCAGTCCTTGATGCCATGAAGTTCACTAGTGTTCTTCACAATCGGCAGCATATACAGGCCAAATACCATAGTGCAATCCCTGTGGTTAATAAGATCATACAAAGGGTGTTCGACGACCTTGACGAGGTAAGCAATTGTTCGTTGCCATTATGGGCATGTTCGACACTAGCGGCGAACCACTGAACGAGACCTCGAAACCCAGGACGCAATTGGGAGTTTTTTCAACATTGTTTATCCTCATATCATAATCAATAATTCAATTCTGATGATATTTATAGGAAGCATAACTGAATAGTTGTATTTTCTATAGATTATGTAGAAGTTTTATTTTTTCGTATGAATGTTGGAAAAATATTTTCATAATCGTGATTCCATACAGGAATTTTTATTTTTTCATAAATGTTTATCGATATAACCTGTAGTTGAGCTTTTCAGGATTATGTAGATTAGAAAGAAGAATTGTTATTTCGATCTCAGTTAAAACGTATCGTATGAGAATAAAAAAGATAGATGCAAACATGTTTCCCGCTAATGTGAAGCACATCGAGACCCCGAAACCCTGATCGAATGGGAGTCGCTTTGTACAAGACGAGAATTTTAACAACTGCAATCATCCGACGTATCACAGAACCGCCTTACACACCTCCACTTGGAGAAACGTGTCAAGGAAATGTGGCAATGTTGCCTAATCGTTCGTTCTATGCCTTCTGGCCTGGTTACCGTCCCCATGCAGTTCCCTGTGATATTGTGTGTTCTTGTGAATCCTTCAGAAGGTGAATGTGGCAAAGATGCTAAAGTTTCATATCAAACGATATCACTTATATTAAAAGGGGAACTTCTTTACTCTCCCTGGCATTGTTACCTATGTAGGCATGATGTTAATTGTAGCAATAAACAAGTAATAATGACCAAAATGATAAAGATGGTGATGATGATACAAGCAATGATCATGGTGATAACGATATTGATGATGATGGTGACAGCAGTAATTATGATGAAGATAATGATGATGGTGAAAATGACAGTGATAGGATAAGAATAGAGATCTTTTGCTGTCTTCATTCTTAACGTTCAGAATGCTAATAGTTGATAACTTGATCGAAGGACTGGGTATGTAAACGATAAAAAATAACACCCTTTAGCTTTAACTTCTGATAAGTAACACCCAGACATCCATTCGATCCTGAGATATTCTGAGATGAAGACTTGACAGATACGTAATATAGAATATATAACCTTGGTTCGTCGACCTTACGTACTCAGCTTCACTGTTTAATGTTTCCATGAGTCTGGACATAATCTGTTATCACCGGGTGGTAAGTTATTCCTGTAAATGATACGGTGTGAGGAAATTATGTTTATTTTTGGTATAAAACAATACGTCCCAACCCTGAAACTAATCATTTTTCTATTGAATTAATAATAAAAAAAAGGGATGGATAAGCCGATTATTTGATAAACAATAAAATTTTGCGATTATGACCAGGAGAGTGTGACAGCAAAATAATAAAGTAGAGGATGAAATATAAAAACTGAATCCCTTTAGATCCCTTAACTTTATATGTCCTCTGCATGGTACATGATACAAGTCCTCCTCAAAAATTACTAAAACATTTTGCAAGAGGATCAACTCCACCTATTGGATAAGCTCACGAATATAACTTTTCAATACAAAAAAAATCTTTCTCCTGACGTATCCCTCTCCAATTAGTGAGCCAGATTTCAGACAGATAACTCGAAAGGGTCGCAAAAGGATGCAAGGTAAAGCAATACACCGAGATCAAGTATAAGACCGGTCAGGACCTACCATCATAACGGTAATAATGGTAATAGTATATTACTACTACTACCACTCCTCCTTCTCCTCCCCCTCATCCTCTCCTTTCTACTACTTCAGTTGCTATTATGACTACTACTACTTCTACTGCTACTAATACTACTACTGCTACTACTACAACTACTAATTCTAATGCCACTACTGCTCCGCATAATAATGATGATAACAATAATGATGATGATGATGATAATAATAATAACGAAAATGATGGTAATGATAATAGTAATGCTACTTTCACTCATGTCATTATTTCTTTTAATACTGACGCTTCCGTGAACCAGGAGTTGAATTCATCAGTAACCCCAGAGGTGTATATTATTATCATTACTCTGTGACGCTCTCTTTGTCCTCTGTGACGCTCTCTTTGTCCTCTGTGACGCTCTCTTTGTCCTCTGTGGCGCTGTCTTTGTCCTCTGTGACGCTCTCTTTGTCCTCTGTGACGCTCTCTTTTTCCCTAACATATGCTTTTTTTGCATGAATTTGTTGGTGCATGATATCCCTATAATTCTGTATACTCTAAACAATAGATATTAAACCAACAGGCGCACTACAGCCAGTCTTTTTTTTCTTTTTAAGGATGTTTAAATCTTTTGATGTACAATGCGTTCAACTTAAATATTTTGTAGGACTTATATTAAGACGTCTGCACACAAAACATTAATCCTTCTATTATCATTATTACTACTACTAATACTAATACTCTTTCAACTGCTGATTTTGATGTGAATGCTTCTGCTGCTACATGCTCTACTACTGCTACTACTACTGCTGCTTAGACTAATAGTAACAATAATACTGATAATAATAGTAATAATGATAATGACAATGATAATAGTGATGATAATAGTAACATTAATAACAAAATATCGTGCTGACATTACCATTGCCACTACTACTACTATGACTACTGCCACTAATACTACTACTACTTCTACTTATAATACTACTGCAGCTGGTACTACATCTACTTTTACTATCACTTCTACTAAACTTACCACTACTACTGCTGCTACTATCAGTACGAATACGACAATATTGATGACGACGCCTTACTACCGCCACAGAATTTGTCGCTCATATTTCCCATTCTCATTCCTATTTTGTTTTGCATCGAACCGACACCATCGAATGTTGGAATTAATTCCAAGTTGCGATCACCGATGGGCACGTCAGCACGGCCGGTTGTCACGGATTTCTTATTTTCTCGACTAATTCTACCGCCTCTCACACATTACGTCTCTTTTACGGTATCGGCTTAATGCGATCAGTTCGCCTGGGTTTTCGATTTTGTATTACTTGCAACAGGTGCCCAAGTCTCTTTTATATTATTGATTTGTGTCGCTGGTTCTCCCGGTTGTAAATTTTTGTATGATTGCGACCTGGGCCGAGGTCTCTTTTATTTGTAAGTGATTTATATGACTGACTCTTGTGTCGTTATATTCTTGCGTTATTGTAAGCAGCGCACGCGTCCTTTTCATTACGTTACGACGTGGTTTGATCCGCCATGTAAAACGTGTTCGTTCTCAAGTGTTGGTTTGAAGTGATGAGTATGCAAGAGGTTTGCTCGTTCAGTGGTTGAACAGTGATCTAACTAATCCAGAGAGAGGGGGTTCGAACACGAGTGAAGGAACCTGGTATATATTGTTTTAATTTGTTATCAGATGTCAACTTTTGTATAAACCATCATGTGGTTGGGTATGGTTAGGTTTGGTTAGGCTATATACCGGTAAATGTGATATCAAAAAGATACTTCAGCTCAGTCACATTCAAATACTTCCCTTTCATACTCAAGTTTTTTCAGAGTATCGTAAACCAACTTAAAATTGGTCTAGATTTACGAATGAAGAGTTATCCTTAACCTCACACTGATGACTGATTATGTATCGAGGGTGGATGAAGAAAGAGGAAGGGAACTGAAAATATCAGGCCAGTGCTACAGGAAAACACCTCGCCAGTTACAATACAGGGCAAGACTTTGCTTTTACGCGTCGTTATATTAGATTTTGTCTTGTCTGTTTTATAAGCTTACTGTGTGTACAGCGTGTAGTGAGTTTGGGTTAGTGCTGCTCTTTCAAGATGCCATCATGTCCACAGATCATCAGACACTCGCTCACACAATACAAACAACACCGTACATGCAGACGCACACACATTAACAAACACAATACACGTACACACAAACATACACACGCATAGGCAAAGGAAGCGCACACAGACACAAAATGTACACACACACACACACACACACACACACACACACACACCCTGAAGTTCGCATGTAACACAGTCGCTAATAACAGAATAAATCACTACCAACACACTATGGGCCAGGCGAGAGAAGGGTGATGGAAAGAGCAGAGGTGGAGAAGGAAATGTAAATAGACAAAAGACCAGTGTATGTAAAGTCGGTTCATGCTCATCATCTTCAGGTTCATCATCATGCTCATCATTATCATGTTCATCATCAACATGCTCATCATCATCATGCTCATCATCTTCAGGTTCATCATCATGCTCATCATTATCATGTTCATCATCAACATGCTCATCATCATCACCATGCTCATCATCATCATCATCATCATCATCATCATCATCATCACCATGCTCATCATCATCATACTCATCATTATCATCACGCTCATCATCATCGTACTCATCATTATCATCATCACGCTCATCATAATCATCATCATCATCATCATCATCATCATCATTATGCTCATCATCATTATCATCATCTTCATGCCGCTGGAATCCTCTCTATATGTCTCAAAATGTTCTTAGCAAAGCGTCTTGGGTTGGAAAGTATGGCCCGTAAGTGGATAGAAACAGATGTTGGAACACGTAATCCTGGATGAACTGTTTTCCTTTGGAGGTAATAGCTTGGAAATATTTTGTGTATCGTATCTAAACATCGTGTGTGTGTGTGTATATATATATATATATATATATATATATATATATATATATATATATCTTTCTTTTCTTTTCTTTTAAACTATTTGCCATTTCCCGCGTTGGCGAGGTAGCGTTAAGAACAGAGGACTGGGCCTTTTTTGGAATATCCTCACCTGGCCCCCTCTGTTCCTTCTTTTGGAAAATCAAAAAAAAAAAAAAACGAGAGGGGAGGATTTCCAGCCCCCCGCTCCCTCCCCTTTTAGTCGCCTTCTACGACACGCAGGGAATACGTGGGAAGTATTCTTAATCCCCTATCCCCAGGGATAATATATATATATATATATATATATATATATATATATATATATATATATATATATATATATATATACACATAAAGAACACTATACTTTATTTATGTACTTTTGATTACCATCGTACGAGCATAGATTTTTATGTTATTATATCATAACTATCAGGTTTCTGTTTGATGTCTTTGAACGGGTGAAGTCGTTAAGTTGGTTGACGAGTCTCGTAATGTGAGTAATAAACAAAGTAGTTATGTGCGGGATGGACAGACAGGATTTGCACCTGCAGAGCCTCAGCGAGATATGGAATTGCCAAATTGTATTTCCTTTTTCTACCTTTAGTTACATTCTTCTCACTTTTTCATGTGGTCGTGATTTTGTATCATGTGTATCCAGATGAACTTCCATAGATCTGGTTGACGAGAGGGAGAGACGTAAAAGCTTAATGTTCCTATGTGTCACTTGCAACATGAGTAAGTGCCTGTGGTTGTTATTGGTATCGCATTCCTTGCATGGTGTCCCATCGAGGATATGAGCGCTACTGTTGTGAATATTGTAGACGGGAGATATATAAATATTGATAGATGGGATCAAACACCAGTCGTAATAAGTGGTCTTATGTACGCAACATTGTGTCTCATAGGTGGCTAAGAGAGGCTTGGTGAAATTTGTGCTTTCTATTTTTTCTTTTTTTTTTCGAGAATTTGGGGAACAACTTGCCACACTCCGATGCTGCAGTGGCTGAGTGTTTGATAGTGGATCAATTAATCATCTGCTTTTAACAGGACGTCCTGTTATGTCATACATCTTAGGTGTAAGTCGGGACAGACACACTGCACCAGAGATGACTGTTTCATTATACAGTGGATCGGATTTAAATGAAGCTTCGAGTTAGGCCTCCCATATCGTCGAGGCAGTCACTAAAGTAACGCCTTGATGATATGTTGTTATCCTCATATGGGTTCTCTTAAGAGCATGAGAGACATGGCGACAGGGATATAAGGAAAACTGCTTGTTATGCGCTTCTTTTAAGGATGTTAAGGACAACTTGTAACTATATCTCGTTTACTTTTAGCAGCACAGAAGTCACGTTTGTTAAGAGAAGGAAGAAAGAAATACGAAGCGAATCACCGCTGCTCTTGTGATGATTTTCCCTCGTGCGCTACCAACTGCCCAGAGCCATGGTAGTTAAGATCCTTCTGCTATATTTGTTACCTACCTGAGGATCTGTTTCACTTTCTTGTATGAATCATTACGCAGTTCTCTTTCGCCGTCGTAGGTTTAGGTTCATGAGGTTTTTCTTGTATAGCCAGCCTCAAATCTTCATTCGTGGCTAAGCTTTCTCAGGGTATAATAGTTTGCCCGAAAACCCCGCCAGCCACCATCTGGTCCAAGCGCCAGCAGCCGTCCATCCATAAGTTGGTACCGGCACGATCTACTGGCTGGAGCTCGTGATATATCTGAGATTACCGGATCAAGGGAGGTTCCCTGATAAGTGGGTTGCAAGATTTCCGCAGTTAACCAGACCAAACACGTCGAGGAGATCTTCAAATAACTTCCTGCAATCTGGGGTTGAATTTAGCTTCTTGCTATTATGAGATGCTCGCATGTGTTCGCTGGGATCAATAAGGATTTCATGGAGGCACTCTATTAAATCGTTCCCTTGCCACTGAGGATGATAAAAGGTAATGATAACACTGTGTAACAATTTCTTTTCATGGGTAGTGTGTTATTTTCTGATTGCTTATGCGTAAGAAGTAGAGAAAAAGGCTATGATTCCTTTCAAACTTTGCTTTTGTGAGCAGGACAGTGATATCTTGGAATTTACCTATTTCCAGTCAGACAACGGGAGCATTTGCACATTTCCATTTACATGGTCAGAAAAACAACAACTTATGAATCAAAATTAACGTGTATTTACATTGATGTTAAATAAAAGTGATCACAAAGGATTTAGACGTGATTAGTTTTTCGAGAATTACGACTGAACTGTAAATCACTTTCACGAATCAAACCCCAAATATAATCTCCTATCATGTTCTCATTATATGTTCCTTGGTAACGACGTTCAAAGTCCAGTATATCCGTGGAAGTGCTCGCCTTGCTCCTCTGAATACGCTCCCATGTTCTTGAATTTATCAAGATGAACGTCAGAGATATGTATTTTGAGGGAAATCTTGCAGCCCATTTTGCCTTAGTGCTTCACCATAGTCTCAACCAGCTCCACATAGTTTTCGGCATTGTGATTGCCCAGAAAGCCCCGAACCTCTGCGATAAAGCTGTACCAAGCTGCTTTCTCCTTGCTAGTGAGCTTCTTGGAGAATTCCTTGTACTCTAGGGTCTTTTTTTATCTGCGGTCCGACGAAGACACCGGCTTTGACCTTTACCTCAAGCAGCTTCGGGAAGAAGTCTTGAGGGTACTTGAAGGCTGCAAACTCCTTATCTAGAGCTGTAACAAATTGTTTCATACGGCCAAATTGAGGAGGAGATGGAGTGAGTATTTTGAAGAACTATTGAATGTGTTTGATGGCAGGTTGGCAGATATTTCGTTCGGGGTGGTATGCGACGTGAGAGAGTCACGGAGAGTGGTTTGTGGAAGAGAGAATAGGTGATGAAAGCCTTAGGTAAGATGAAATGTGGCAAGATGGGTGATACTGCAGTTGAATCTATTGGAAAGATAGTGACTTGGTTGTTGATTTGTTAGTTAAGATTTTCAGTGTATGTATAGATCATGGTGAAGTGCCTGAGGATGTTTAGTGCCACTTTATAAAGACAAGAGATATAGAGGTAAGCTGGTAGTTTGTATGGGGGAGTAGTGATTGAGAAGGTGAAGGGATCTACACAGCATCAGACTGGGGATCAGGTGTTTGCTTTAAAGAGTGCATGTTAGAAATATTTGAAGAAGCAGATGGATTTGTATGTGGCATTTATGTGTCTGGAGAATGCATATGAATAGGTTGATAGAGATGCCTTGTGGAAGGTCTTAGAAACATACGGTGTAGTAGGAAGCTGCTGGAAGCAATGAGGTTTATCAAGAGTGTAAGAAATGTACACAAGTAGTAAGAAAGGAGAGTGAATGGTTTCACGTGAAAGCTGGTTTGCGGCAGTTGTGTGTGATGTCACTATGGTTGCATAATTTCTTTATGGATGGGGTGGTGAGGGAGGTAAATGCAAGAACCCTGGAGAAAGGGGCGAGTATGCAGTCTGTAGGGGATGAGAGGGACTGGGAAGTGAGTCACTTGCGTGCTTATGACGGAGCACTGGTGGCAAAATTCGACTGAGAAACTGCACAAGTTGATGACGGAGTTTGGGAGAGTGTGTGAAAGGAGAAAATTGAGAGTAAATGTGAATATAAGCAAGGTTCTTAAGTTTAGCAGCGTTGAGAGACAGGTTAGTTGGGATGTAAGTTTGACTGGAGAAGAATTGGAAGATGTGAAGTGTTTTTGATACCTGGGAATGGACATAACAGCGAATGGAACCATGGAAGTGCGAGTAAGTCATAGGATGGGTGAGGGGGTAAAGGTTCTTATATGGCTGAGGAATATATGGAAAGAGAGCTCATTATCTGGGAGGGCAAGAATGGGCATGTTTGAAGGGTATAGTAGTCCCATCAACTTTATATGGATGCGAGGAACGATCTAAAGATAGGGCTGTGCGGAGGAGGGTGGACTTATTGGAAATTAATTGTTTGAGGACAATATGTGGTATGAGGTGGTTTGATCGAGTAAGTAATGAAAGGGCTAGAAGTTAGTAAAGGGTAAGTGTGGTAAGAAAAAAAGTGTGGTTGAGAGAGCAGAAGAGGGTGTGTTGAAATGGTTTGGACATATGGAGAGAGTGAGTGAGGAATTTTTGACAAAGAGGATATATGTATCAGAAGTGGAGGGAACAAGGGGAACTGGGAGACCAAATTGGAGACTGAAGGATGGACCGAAAAAGATTTTTAGCGTTCGGGAAGTGCTGTCAGTGGACTGAACCAGAGCATGTGAAGTGTCTGGGGTAACCATGGAAAGGTCTGTGAAGCCTGGTTGTGGATAGAGAGCTGTTGGTTTCGGTGCATTACACATGACAGCTAGAGAATGGATGTGAGTGGATGTGGCCATTGTTCATCTGATGTTGGCGTTATCTTGCCAACAAGGGAAATGGCGATCAAGTATGAAAAAAAGATTGGATTTGCATGTCACAGCTGACCCTCCTGCCTCTTCTATTTCTTACAAGAAATTTCTGTTCATTCCTGAGGCACTGGCGAAGTTACTCTGTCCTCTGTCTCCGTTTGATGTCTTCCCTCCTCTCCTTGTTTTTATATCCTTCTTTTTTGCCTTTCGATTGTATCTTTAATTTCCTTCTCTTCTTTTCCCTTGCTCTACCACCTCAGATGAATAGCCTTCTGAATTCCATCATGTTTGTAGGTTTCTTTGCCTGCTTTAGGAACCCCTGGCTACTTTACTCTGTATTGTGCCCAGCATGTACACTTCTGCTCATTGTCTTTAATATTGTCTCATCTCAGTAACTGTATTTAGCTCTCTCTAGCCATCAGCAATCTTTTAAACCTGCATTTCCTTCCTCTTGCACACGTTTGTGTTTTGGTGGAATGTGGTTTCCCTGTTCAAATCCTGTCAAAGTAAAACATCTTTCAACTTTTTCATTCACTATATTCTTGATTATGGTGCAATCTATTGCCTACTTATTTGTGCAGTGTTGATTTGTCAACCTCCATGATGTCTCTGATTTAATCTAAGGTCTCCATTTTTGTCAACGTTAACTGACCCTGAATATTCTGTGCTGACAGACTTCATACCTTCCTGATTGTTCTGTTTCAAACAAGGCGTATTAATATCTCATGGGATTCACTTTAACGTTTCCTGTGCACCTATGTTTCAGTCTTCTCATATCTCTACTCTGCTGCGACAGTCATCGAATTCTCGTTTCATTTAACAGTTCCAGATTTGGCTTTTGCTCCCCGTCCCCTGTTATGTGTGTATCTGTGTGTGTGTACGTGTGTGAGTGTGAGTGTATGCTTTGCACTTTTCCCTCTTGATATCTCTCATTTGCCAAAGGATTTCAGTTTCATTCTTTACTTCCTTATCAGTGACGTCCTCTCGCTAGATCACTGTGTTATTTTCCTTATCAGAGTAGAGTTCTGTAGTCATCATCTTTCCACCTCGAGGCTTTTCTGTGCGCAAATGGAATCCAACATTGTTGTTGAGTTTCTACCTTTAGTTTTGTTGTGTTCTTTGACATGTTGGTACACCTGATTCTGAATACAATTCCCTTTTTTTTTAATGTCAAACGTTCAAGTCACGGACAGAATCCTTATCGAAGCCAGGCTCTGAAGGGGAGATTTAAATGGAATCGAAAAATAAGGTGAAACGACCAAAGATGATATCAGAAACTTTTAGATGGTGGAAAATCTACCTTTCAAAAAAAGTCAAGTCGTAATCGTTAAGACAAGTTCGTAAGAGGTTATGATTCTATTCAGTTTATATTTACGTTCGAGAATCTAGTCAGGGACATAAATCCACATCAAGGACGGGCCTTCATCAAAATATAAAGGAAGAAAAAAAAGAAGAGATGAGGAAGAGAATTTTACGAATTTCGGAGGATGTTAAAAACCTGTCTTATAAAAAGTGTCAAGTCATAGTTATTGTTTGATACATGAGAAGGTAGAAAGTTACAAAGCTTTGAGGTATAGGGAGAGACATAGTTATCATAATGACCCAACCGTGAGTTACCAACGACCACGCATTAATCATGTGACGCTGTAGCTTGCCCAGTACTGCGCGGTCTACCTAACTGATGGTGAGGGGTACAAAAGCACCCAGCTCTCGGGAGTGAAAGCCAACGTAATACACATAGAAGAAGGAAAGTAAACCAAAATTGTAGCGTAGGGCAAGTGGGTCAAGTGTTAAAGTTAATCTGGAAGAGTTGATAAGTCGAACCGCCTAAGACTCAACTCTGTCAAGGAAGGATGCGGACTTATAATTACTCCAGAAGTTAGAATAGTACCTCATACAAGCACGGATCAATCCTTTGTATAAACGGAACAACTGTTCAGCAAAAAAGAAATTTCGACATCTTAAGATAACTCCAGTTTCTCAGATGTAGACACAGCTATTTCCGTAATGTGAGGTTTCCACATTACAGTTATACTAATTATGTTTACATAGTCAAGAGGTGATATTACAGATCCGTCAAAGTAAAAGGAGAGTTGTGATGAATTTTCGATGGAGAATGATTACATGAGCGGTATACGAGGTGTTGTGCAAAACTATCAGGCGTTAAGATTAGACCTCTGCTCTGGGAAACAAGAATTTAACATCATTATATGATACGAATGAGCCAACGTAGAAGACGACGTAATTTGGTGTAACAGACTATTCGAAGAAGACCAGTAGAGATGGTCAGTATTCTTAGAGCAACTTGAAGGCGCAAAACCTGACCAAGAGGAAGGCAAATAACAGACCACTGGGTCCCATGAGAGTGCCGGCCGGAGCGACAGGACTTCCCGTAATTCTGCCAACCACGGTTACCAATTTTGGGTGTTTCTGCAAATTTGTTTTAATACCTTTTCCTTTCAATATATGTATATATATATATATATATATATATATATATATATATATATATATATATATATATATATATATATATATATATATATTTTTTTTTTTTTTTTTTTTTTTTTTTTTCCGCTGTCTCCCGCGTTTGCGAGGTAGCGCAAGGAAACAGACCAAAGAAATGGCCCAACCCACCCCCATACACATGTATATACATACGTCCACACACGCAAATATACATACGTAAACAGATTTCCATGGTTTACCCCAGACGCTTCACATGCCCTGATTCAATCCACTGACAGCACGTCAACCCCGGTATACCACATCAATCCAATTCACTCTATTCCTTGTCCTCCTTTCACCCTCCTGCATGTTCAGGCCCCGATCACACAAAATCTTTTTCACTCCATCTTTCCACCTCCAGTTTGGTCTCCCACTTCTCGTTCCCTCCACCTCCGACACATATATCCTCTTGGTCAATCTTTCCTCACTCATTCTCTCCATGTGCCCAAACCATTTCAAAACACCCTCTTCTGCTCTCTCAACCACGCTCTTTTTATTTCCACACATCTCTCTTACCCTTACGTTACTTACTCGATCAAACCACCTCACACCACACATATATATGTATATATATTATATCTTCTTAGGTGTTGAAGGAATTATTGCTTTGTTGTCAATTTGGGAGCGACATTTTTTACTCTATAAAAAACAATGAATGGGTCGGGATCAAACACCAGTGTCCAAATGGATCAATCATTAAATGACAAGTCAAATATAGAAAATTCATACGCGGTAACGATTAAAAAAAGGTGCTTGTAAAGAAGGAAAACTAAATGCCGGGTGATTAGGATCTACAGAGTAAGCAAGAAATACGCATCAGGTATGAGGGGGGAATCAACAAACATGCTGATAGTGACTTACACAACTGTTGACTGCAGGACCTTGCAGTGACATACCAAACCCCCTGGACCTGCAAGAATGACCTAGTCTTCGTGGCCGTTGATGCTGTGTGTGTGTGTTGATGCTGATGTGTGTCGTGGGGTGTTTGGGGGAGCCAACAGCACCACGGGCCTTTTTATGCGGTGGTTTCTCGCCAGGAAACTATTGTGGCAATTGTTAAAACGAGTCACTGGATTACACGCAAATTGGATCCGTCCCAGAACGCACGGGTGTGCTCAAATGAATTCTTTCGGAAGGACGCGAAAAAAAAAACAATTCGGCAGATACTGTGTTAGAGACGAAATTACCTGGAGAAAAATGTAAAGCCTGGAACGGTGCAGATTAAACCAGGCAGGATAAATCCAGTAGACGAACGTAACACACGGACATCTGTTAGTGGGATGTATATATATATATATATATATATATATATATATATATATATATATATATATATATATATATATATATATCTTTTTTCATACATGTTTGCCATTTCCCGCATTAGCGAGGTAGCGTTAAGAACAGAGGACTGAGCCTTAGAGAACAAATTCTCACTTTGCCCCTCTCTCTGTTCCCTCTTTTGGAAAAGTGAAACCTGGAGGGGAGGATTTCCAACCTCCCGCTCCCTACCCTTTTAGTCGCCTTCTACGACATGCAGGGAATATGTGGAAAGTATTCTTTCTTAACTATCCCCGGGGATATTGGATTTGGCAACGGATGGGACCATGGAAGCGGAAGTGAATCATAGGGTGGGGGAGGGGGCGAAAATTCTGGAAGCCTTGAAGAATGTGTGGAAGTCAAGAACATTATCTCGGAAAGCAAAAATGTGTATGTTTGAAGGAATAGTGGTTCCAACAATGTTATATGGTTGCGAGGCGTGGGCTATGGATAGAGTTGTGCGGAGGAGGGTAGATGTGCTGGAAATGAGATGTTTGAGGACAATATGTGGTATGAGGTGGTTTGATCGAGTAAGTAATGAAAGGGCTAAAGTTATAAAGGTAAGTGTGGTAAGAAAAAAGTGTGGTTGAGAGAGCAGAAGAGGGTGTGTTGAAATGGTTTGGACATATGGAGAGAGTGAGTGAGGAATTTTTGACAAAGAGGATATATGTATCAGAAGTGGAGGAACAAGGGGAACTGGGAGACCAAATTGGAGACTGAAGATGGACCGAAAAAGATTTTTAGCGTTCGGGAAGTGCTGTCACTGGACTGAACCAGAGCATGTGAAGTGTCTGGGGTAACCATGGAAAGGTCTGTGAAGCCTGGTTGTGGATAGAGAGCTGTTGGTTTCGGTGCATTACACATGACAGCTAGAGAATGGATGTGAGTGGATGTGGCCATTGTTCATCTGATGTTGGCGTTATCTTGCCAACAAGGGAAATGGCGATCAAGTATGAAAAAAAAGATTGGATTTGCATGTCACACCTGACCCTCCTGCCTCTTCTATTTCTTACAAGAAATTTCTGTTCATTCCTGAGGCACTGGCGAAGTTATTCTGTCCTCTGTCTCCGTTTGATGTCTTCCCTCCTCTCCTTGTTTTTATATCCTTCTTTTTTGCCTTTCGATTGTATCTTTAATTTCCTTCTCTTCTTTTCCCTTGCTCTACCACCTCAGATGAATAGCCTTCTGAATTCCATCATGTTTGTAGGTTTCTTTGCCTGCTTTAGGAACCCCTGGCTACTTTACTCTGTATTGTGCCCAGCATGTACACTTCTGCTCATTGTCTTTAATATTGTCTTATCTCAGTAACTGAATTTAGCTCTCTCTAGCCATCAGCAATCTTTTAAACCTGCATTTCCTTCCTCTTGCACACGTTTGCGTTTTGGTGGAATGTGGTTTCCCTGTTCAAATCTTGTCAAAGTAAAACATCTTTCAACTTTTTCATTTACTATGTTCTTGATCATGGTGAAATCTATTGCCTACTTATTTGTGCAGTGTTGATTTGTCAACCCCCATGTCTCTGGTTTAATCTAAGATCTCCATTTTTGTCAACGTTAACTGACCCTGAATATTCTGTGCTGACAGACTTTATACCTCCCTGATTGTTCTGTTTCAAACAAGGCGTATTAATATCTCATGGGATTCACTTTATCGTTTCCTGTGCACCTATGTTTCAGTCTTCTCATATCTCTACTCTGCTGCGACAGTCATCGAATTCTCGTTTCATTTAACAGTTCCAGATTTGGCTTTTGCTCCCCGTCCCCTGTTATGTGTGTATCTGTGTGTGTGTGTGTATGTGTGTGAGTGTGAGTGTATGCTTTGCACGTTTCCCTCTTGATATCTCTCATTTGCCAAAGGATTTCAGTTTCATTCTTTACTTCCTTATCAGTGACGTCCTCTCGCTAGATCACTGTGTTATTTTCCTCATCAGAGTAGAGTTCTGTAGTCATCATCTTTCCACCTCGAGGCTTTTCTGTGCGCAAATGGAATCCAACATTGTTGTTGAGTTTCTACCTTTAGTTTTGTTGTGTTCTTTGACATGTTGGTACACCTGATTCTGAATACAATTCCCTTTTTTTTTAATGTCAAACGTTCAAGTCACGGACAGAATCCTTATCGAAGCCAGGCTCTGAAGGGGAGATTTAAATGGAATCGAAAAATAAGGTGAAACGACCAAAGATGATATCAGAAACTTTTAGATGGTGGAAAATCTACCTTTCAAAAAAAGTCAAGTCGTAATCGTTAAGACAAGTTCGTAAGAGGTTATGATTCTATTCAGTTTATATTTACGTTCGAGAATCTAGTCAGGGACATAAATCCACATCAAGGACGGGCCTTCATCAAAATATAAAGGAAGAAAAAAAAGAAGAGATGAGGAAGAGAATTTTACGAATTTCGGAGGATGTTAAAAACCTGTCTTATAAAAAGTGTCAAGTCATAGTTATTGTTTGATACATGAGAAGGTAGAAAGTTACAAAGCTTTGAGGTATAGGGAGAGACATAGTTATCATAATGACCCAACCGTGAGTTACCAACGACCACGCATTAATCATGTGACGCTGTAGCTTGCCCAGTACCGCGCGGTCTACCTAACTGATGGTGAGGGGTACAAAAGCACCCAGCTCTCGGGAGTGAAAGCCAACGTAATACACATAGAAGAAGGAAAGTAAACCAAAATTGTAGCGTAGGGCAAGTGGGTCAAGTGTTAAAGTTAACCTGGAAGAGTTTATAAGTCGAACCGCCTAAGACTCAACTCTGTCAAGGAAGGATGCGGACTTATAATTACTCCAGAAGTTAGAATAGTACCTCATACAAGCACGGATCAATCCTTTGTATAAACGGAACAACTGTTCAGCAAAAAAGAAATTTCGACATCTTAAGATAACTCCAGTTTCTCAGATGTAGACACAGCTATTTCCGTAATGTGAGGTTTCCACATTACAGTTATACTAATTATGTTTACATAGTCAAGAGGTGATATTACAGATCCGTCAAAGTAAAAGGAGAGTTGTAATGAATTTTCGATGGAGAATGATTACATGATCGGTATACGAGGTGTTGTGCAAAACTATCAGGCGTTAAGATTAGACCTCTGCTCTGGGAAACAAGAATTTAACATCATTATATGATACGAATGAGCCATCGTAGAAGACGACGTAATTTGGTGTAACAGACTATTCGAACAAGACCAGTAGAGATGGTCAGTATTCTTAGAGCAACTTGAAGGCGCAAAACCTGACCAAGAGGAAGGCAAATAACAGACCACTGGGTCCCATGAGAGTGCCGGCCGTAGCGACAGGACTTCCCGTAATTCTGCCAACCACGGTTACCAATTTTGGGTGTTTCTGCAAATTTGTTTTAATACCTTTTCCTTTCAATATATATATATATATATATATATATATATATATATATATATATATATATATATATATATATATATTTTTTTTTTTTTATACTTTGTCGCTGTCTCCCGCGTTTGCGAGGTAGCGCAAGGAAACAGACGAAAGAAATGGCCCCCCCCCCCCCCATACACATGTACATACACACGTCCACACACGCAAATATACATACCTACACAGCTTTCCATGGTTTACCCCAGACGCTTCACATGCCTTGCTTCAATCCACTGACAGCACGTCAACCCCTGTATACCACATGACTCCAATTCACTCTATTTCTTGCCCTCCTTTCACCCTCCTGCATGTTCAGGCCCCGATCACACAAAATCTTTTTCACTCCATCTTTCCACCTCCAATTTGGTCTCCCTCTTCTCCTCGTTCCCTCCACCTCCGACACATATATCCTCTTGGTCAATCTCTCCTCACTCATTCTCTCCATGTGCCCAAACCATTTCAAAACACCCTCTTCTGCTCTCTCAACCACGCTCTTTTTATTTCCACACATCTCTCTTACCCTTACGTTACTTACTCGCTCAAACCACCTCACACCACACATTGTCCTCAAACATCTCATTTCCAGCACATCCATCCTCCTGCGCACATCTCTATCCATAGCCCACGCCTCGCAACCATACAGCATTGTTGGTACCACTATTCCCTCAAACATACCTCATGGTGAGGTGCCTGAGGATTGGCGGAATGCGTGCATAGTGCCATTGTACAAAGGCAAAGGGGATAAGAGTGAGTGCTCAAATTACAGAGGTATAAGTTTGTTGAGTATTCCTGGTAAATTATATGGGAGGGTATTGATTGAGAGGGTGAAGGCATGTACAGAGCATCAGATTGGGGAAGAGCAGTGCGGTTTCAGAAGTGGTAGAGGATGTGTGGATCAGGTGTTTGCTTTGAAGAATGTATGTGAGAAATACTTAGAAAAGCAAAGGGATTTGTATGTAGCATTTATGGATCTGGAGAAGGCATATGATAGAGTTGATAGAGATGCTCTGTGGAAGGTATTAAGAATATATGGTGTGGGAGACAAGTTGTTAGAAGCAGTGAAAAGTTTTTATCGAGGATGTAAGGCATGTGTACGTGTAGGAAGAGAGGAAAGTGATTGGTTCTCAGTGAATGTAGGTTTGCGGCAGGGGTGTGTGATGTCTCCATGGTTGTTTAATTTGTTTATGGATGGGGTTGTAAAGGAGGTAAATGCAAGAGTCCTGGAAAGAGGGGCAAGTATGAAGTCTGTTGGGGATGAGAGAGCTTGGGAAGTGAGTCAATTGTTGTTCGCTGATGATACAGCGCTGGTGGCTGATTCATGTGAGAAACTGCAGAAGCTGGTGACTGAGTTTGGTAAAGTGTGTGGAAGAAGAAAGTTGAGAGTAAATGTGAATAAGAGCAAGGTTATTAGGTACAGTAGGGGTGAGGGTCAAGTCAATTGGGAGGTGAGTTTGAATGGAGAAAAACTGGAGGAAGTGAAGTGTTTTAGATATCTGGGAGTGGATCTGTCAGCGGATGGAACCATGGAAGCGGAAGTGGATCATAGGGTGGGGGAGGGGGCGAAAATTTTGGGAGCCTTGAAAAAAAATATATATATATATATATATATATATTATTTTTTTTTTTTTTTTTTTTTTTTTTTTTTTTTTTGCTTTGTCGCTGTCTCCCGTGTTTGCGAGGTAGCGCAAGGAAACAGACCAAAGAAATGGCCCAACCCACCCCCATACACATGTATATACATACGTCCACACACGCAAATATACATACCTACACAGCTTTCCATGGTTTACCCCAGACGCTTCACATGCCCTGATTCAATCCACTGACAGCACGTCAACCCCGGTATACCACATCAATCCAATTCACTCTATTCCTTGTCCTCCTTTCACCCTCCTGCATGTTCAGGCCCCGATCACACAAAATCTTTTTCACTCCATCTTTCCACCTCCAGTTTGGTCTCCCACTTCTCGTTCCCTCCACCTCCGACACATATATCCTCTTGGTCAATCTTTCCTCACTCATTCTCTCCATGTGCCCAAACCATTTCAAAACACCCTCTTTTGCTCTCTCAACCACGCTCTTTTTATTTCCACACATCTCTCTTACCCTTACGTTACTTACTCCATCAAACCACCTCACACCACACATATATATGTATATATATTATATCTTTTTAGGTGTTGAAGGAATTATTGCTTTGTTGTCAATTTGGGAGCGACATTTTTTACTCTATAAAAAACAATGAATGGGTCGGGATCAAACACCAGTGTCCAAATGGATCAATCATGAAACGACACAAGTCAAATATAGAAAATTCATACGCGGTAACGATTAGAAAATGTGCTTGTAAAGAGGGAAAACTAAATGCCGGGTGATTACGATCTATACAGTAAGCAAGAAATACGCATCAGGTATGAGGGGGAATCAACAAACATGCTGATAGTGACTTACACAACTGTTGACTGCAGGACCTTGCAGTGACATACCAAACCCCCTGGACCTGCAAGAATGACCTGGTCTTCGTGGCCGTTGATGCTGTGTGTGTGTGTTGATGCTGATGTGTGTCGTGGGGTGTTTGGGGGAGCCAACAGCACCACGGGCCTTTTTATGCGGTGGTTTCTCGCCAGGAAACTATTGTGGCAATTGTTAAAACGAGTCACTGGATTACACGCAAATTGGATCCGTCCCAGAACGCACGGGTGTGCTCAAATGAATTCTTTCGGAAGGACGCGAAAAAAAAAAACAATTCGGCAGATACTGTGTTAGAGACGAAATTACCTGGAGAAAAATGTAAAGCCTGGAACGGTGCAGATTAAACCAGGCAGGATAAATCCAGTAGACGAACGTAACACACGGACATCTGTTGGTGGGATATATATATATATATATATATATATATATATATATATATATATATATATATATATATATATATATATATATATATCTTTTTTCATACATGTTTGCCATTTCCCGCATTAGCGAGGTAGCGTTAAGAACAGAGGACTGAGCCTTAGAGAACAAATTCTCACGGCCCCTCTCTCTGTTCCCTCTTTTGGAAAAGTGAAACCTGGAGGGGAGGATTTCCAACCTCCCGCTCCCTACCCTTTTAGTCGCCTTCTACGACATGCAGGGAATATGTGGAAAGTATTCTTTCTTAACTATCCCCGGGGATATTGGAATTGGCAGCGGATGGAACCATGGAAGCGGAAGTGAATCATAGGGTTGGGGAGGGGGCGAAAATTCTGGGAACCTTGAAGAATGTGTAGAAGTCAAGAACATTATCTCGGAAAGCAAAAAAGGGTATGTTTGAAGGAATAGTGGTTCCAACAATGTTATATGGTTGCGAGGCGTGGGCTATGGATAGTGTTGTGCGGAGGAGGGTGGATGTGCTGGAAATGAGATGTTTGAGGACAATATGTGGTGTGAGGTGGTTTGATCGAGTAAGTAATAATAGGGTAAGAGAGATATGTGGTAATAAAAAGTGTGGTTGAGAGAGCAGAAGAGGGTGTTTTGAAATGGTTTGGTCACATGGAGAGAATGAGTGAGGAAAGATTGAGAAAGAGGGTATATGTGTCAGAGGTGGAGGGAACGAGAAGTGGGAGACCATACTGGAGGTGGAAAGATGGAGTGAAAAAGATTTTGAGTGATCGGGGCCTGAACATGCAGGAGGGTGAAAGGCGTGCAAGGAATAGAGTGAATTGGAACGATGTGGTATACCGTGGTCGACGTGCTGTCAATGGATTGAACCAGGGCATGTGAAGCGTCTGGGGTAAACCATGGAAAGTTCTGTGAGGCCTGGATGTGGAAAGGGAGCTGTGGTTTCGGTGCATTATTACATGACAGCTAGAGACTGAGTGTGAACGAATGTGGCCTTTGTTGTCTTTTCCAAGCGCTACCTCGCACACATGAGGGGGGATGGGGTTGTTATTTCATGTGTGGCGAGGTGGCGATGGGAATGAATAAAGACAGACAGTTTGAATTATGTACATGTGTATAGATGTATATGTCTGTGTGTGCATATATATGTATACGTTGAGATGTATAGGTATGTATATTTGCGTGTGTGGACGTGTATGTATATACATGTGTATGTGGGCGGGTTGGGCCATTCTTTCGTCTGTTTCCTTGCGCTACCTCGCTAACGCAGGAGACAGCGACAAAGCAAAATAGATATAAATATATATATATATATATATATATATATATATATATATATATATATATATATATATATATATATATATATATATATTGAACTCACTTATATGCAGTACCACTAGGCCCACCACTCCGTAACTAACCAGCAACCCCCAACAGAAAGCTTACCCCTGCCTCACACTTCAACAACCTCTGCTCCCAGAGCGCCCTACGAACAAAACACATACACACTGAAATGGTCCGGCAAGCACTAAACTACCGCCCTCCTAACGCACTCTTAAACTCCACCCCACCAGAAATACACCCATCCAAAACGACATTCTACAGACAAACACGAGTCGAATTTTCTCGTCACTCCTCCGGACATAATACATCCTCACAACACTACCAACACCGTTTTAACATATCCCAAGACCCTTCGCGCCCACCGTGCAGCTGCCACAACCAAGACACTATAGGCACCTGCTTCTCAGTTGCCCTGCACTATCTACTCATAATCTACTTCCTAGTGCTACTTCGCTTGGGGAGGGGGGTGACATTACATGTGTATTGGGGTGGCGACGAAATGGATGAAGGCAGCAAGCATGAATATGTACCTCTGCATATGTGTATATTTCTGTGTATGTATATGTATGTATGCATTGAAATGTATAGGTATATATATGTGCGTGTGTGGGCGTTTATGTATATACATGTGTATGTCGGTGGGTTGGGCCATTCTTTAGAGTGTTTTCTTGCGCTACCTCTCTAACGCAGAAGACGGCGATAAAGTAAAATAAACAAATAGAATATATATATATATATATATATATATATATATATATATATATATATATATATATATATATATATATATATATATATATATATATATATATATATATATATATATATATATATATATATATATATATATATATATATATATGCATGTGTGTGTGTGTGTGTGTGTGTGTGTGTGTGTGTGTGTGTGTGTGTGTTATATCTAAACTTTCAATCCATTTTGTCGGGGCTGTAAGCTGTGGGACAGTGATTGGACCACAGTGAGTACTTTGGCTTCCACCATCATATCTCTGTAGGATCCACTGTGCCGCCAAAGTAGTGATAACAAGCTAAAGTTTGAAGTTCTTCGAGCAGTCACTCGTGAAGAGTGTACCTTGAGGGCGTCGTCCCGTGTCTTATAACCCAGACCGAGTGGGGGTATCTGGGCCAAGCGTTATAACCCTTCCAGTGTCCGGAAACTGAAGTTCTGTTTAACTCCCCCGCGCCTCACTGGCACTGTACCACGGCCGCCAATTTCGCCCCAATCGGGTAACAACTTTGTAAGAAGGAAGGAAGTGATTCCTTAATTGGCACTGCTTCTCTCACTCCCCATATTTCGCTCCTTGCCGTTCGTCTCTTCTCTACCCTCCTCCAGGGAGGTTTTATTCTGTCGCGGGGAGGACGGGGCGCCTGTGGATAACCCTCCGTGATACTATTTTTTTTTTTCTCCTATGTGAACCGCTCGGGGAATGCACTCTCAGCTAGAATTCTTCCAGTCAGGGGAGCCCGAATATCAGCTTCCAGGAAAGGCAAATGCATTAGCTGTAACACTCTCAGTGCATCAACCTGGATGGCTTGGTTCGCAAGCACCATTATCACTCAAGAGCTTTTCTTAGATCCCTTGCGGCAGGGGTCATCCAGCAGCTTCCCACCCTCGATAGCTAACGTCCACCAATGTTACGTCTTGCAGAGTTTTTCCCCAAATACCGAGAGCGCCCTACCCTCTGGCTGCTCGCTGGTACAAAGACATCTTGACAAAAGTCAACAAAAGTTTAACGAACCAAACCTCAGTCGATACCATCAGGGACTTGCATTCTCTCTGAAGAGACAGTAGTATCATCATTGGCGCAATTATTCACTGTTATCAGTGAAAACAGAGATGTTAACTCGGCTTAAACTCACGGTAAGAAGCACCCAACGCTTGTTCCTACAAAAAATAATGGCTTCCCTGCAGACACCTTTTCCCAACAAACTTGAACTCTTAGTAATTCGGAGGTTCATAAAGCAGTCATATCTTTACAGTAAGAATCCGCAGAAGGTATTACAAGCGTAAGGCATAAAGATATCAAGGAAATGATTCAACCAGCTAAGAATCCGGTCGCCAAGACCAGTAACCGAGATCACCAAATTTGTTAACTTTTCTTTCGCCGGTAAGAAACCATTCCCCTGGAGCTCTCTTTCTTCCGTGTTCCCCTCCGTGCGGTAAAGAAGGAGGATGGTGGCAACAGACCCATTCCCAAAGGTAACACCTTTCGTTGTTTGGTAGCCAGAGCAGCTATCAAGAGGGTCAACGGTGAGGCAGTTATTTGCTGCGAAACAGCATCCCATGCTGCTCGGGCTTACACTTCCAACCGTATATAAATAAACGCTGTCGATGAACATGTTCATCTACCCCTTCTTCTTTCCCTTCATATGTGTTACAGTGGATCACCAATCATACGTTTTGATGATGAGCATAAGATCGATGAAGCTGAAATGGCCAAGGAAGACCTAGCGTTCAAGGCAGTTGTCAACAGGACATGTAGAATGATCAATATCTACTACCGAAAAGATGGCACAAGAGTGGACACTACAGATACCATGTCATCTGGCCTCGCTTTCATGAAAGTGACCAGAAATCGCGGATTCTCTTCCCTTAACCTTTCCAAATCCGAGGTCATCACCTCCACCCAAGTGTTTGCCAACATATCTACAATACAGCCAGAAGCTTCAGTTTAATTTTAACCCTGACGACAGCATTGTACTCGATGTACTCTTGGGTTCCAAGCCCATTGATGTCGTTGTAGATATAAAGAGGGTAAAAGAGTGAGAAAGGATAGAAGAAAGAATCAGTACCATGAGTGTCCACGACACTCTCTTCCTCAATACCAGGTATTTTAGTTTATCGAGGTTCATTAAGTTCCTATGGGCTTCATCCTTCAAGTAGTGACATACGGAGGGAGTATGAGGAACACTAAAGTCTAACTTTGGGTTAACCTTGAACCACCGTTTAGATGACTGCCATTGGGAATGGATAACCCTCCCTGTGGTGCTGAGAAACCTTACGGACCTCTGTAGATGAACAGGATCATGATTTCATCTTTGCAGCCTGGGCTCCTGATAACTCTAATGTAACTCATCCAGACCCCTCCGTGCACGCACGAGCAAAGTAGTTGGGATGAACCCATCTTGGAACGAACATCCACAGCCATGCTAGGCCAGACCATCCCAACCATGCTCAGCTAAGTCTCATCCATGTCGGCTCAGACGACATCTTGCACGAGAGAGACTCATCTACATGTTGTAAGAGCCCACTACTCAGAGGAGGTTGTACTTATTGTCCCACAATCTTGACTCGTTTTCTTTGTCTAGTTATAGCCTCTCGTCATGCCTTCGTTACCTACCACGAATTGCAGCTTATCAGCACCGGAGGAATGACTGATATACCTTGAGCTATAAGAGCTGTGCTTGACGGTAAGCCGGAAACATTAAGATTAATGACATTTCGAGAAGTCTTACTTCTGCCAGTTATCCAGCTGAAAAAGATCCCCAACTCCTAAGGCCTGATGGAAGTGGCAGGTTCCCAGACGGTGTAACATCGTAAACTTGGAAGAGTGGCAGGCAAGTGGTGTGGGAATACGAAAGTGCTTCCAACTTGGCTTACACAGTTTTTGGAAAGGGGCTCAGAAAATCAGAATAAGTGATGCAGAACAAGCAGAACAAGACAATACAAAATATTGGGCCATAAGAACATTACCTTTTGTACCGGTTGCTTCATAGAAACTGGAATCCTGGGGAAAGAAAGCTCCCAAGCTTCTTATTAACCTTGGCTCCATACTCTCCGATTCTACCGAGGGCGAGAGAACAGCCAGCTTTCTATTGCAGCGCCTCACATAGTTATCCAGCAAGGGAATGCATGTAGTATAATCGGTTCATATCTTCTCAAAGAGGAACTGAAGGAACTTGGAAACATGTATTTAAAACATATATATTTTTTCTCGTTGGAGACGGTTCAGTAATCTGTATCTTTTTATTGATAACGAGATAAAGAAAATAAACAGGTTAAAGAACGAAAGAGTTTAAAGTAGTCATCGAAAAGACAACGTCATCATGATTGTATATATATATATATATATATATATATATATATATATATATATATATATATATATATATATATATATGTGTATATATATATATATAAGTATATATTATATATATATATATATATATATATATATATATATATATATATATATATATATATATATATATATATAAGTGACGTTATTTTTCTTAACGTCGAGAAAACTAATGTCTTGAAGGGTACAACAGTGTGCTGTAATACTAAAAACAAGATCATCTAAATGCTTCAACTACGACAACATTCATGTTGATTTACATTTATTTATTTTTTCTTACTGCAAACTGAAGATAAGTATATATGCAGCTGTACCATTTAGAATGATGGTGGTTTTAGTATCATAGCAGACTTTCCGAGTTCTTTTCCTTCTTTTGGAAATTAATACAGGAGGAGAGGACTTCTAGCTCCTAGTTTCCGCAGTGTTCTTTCTCTCCTGTTACCAAACCTGCGATGCGTATTCGTGGTTTAGCGTAATGTAAGATGTACACAGTTTGCTGAACATTTCCGAACGCAAGAATCTGAATGTAGTTCTTATATCAACTAGCTGACAGTTGGTTTCCTTGATTGGTTTTCCAAGCTGGGACTCAAGCGACTGTTAGGGATATGTCAACTTGACCTTTCTCACACACAGATCCCTGCAGCTTATTTCCTACTAGATGATAATCATATTCAGATACATATGTTATGTACATATACATAACATATATAATGTATTTATCTCATGTCTTACCAATACATATGCTATGTACATATACATATGTTATGTACATATACATAACATATATAACGTATTTATCTCATGTCTCATAAATCTGCTTGATTTCCTTTATGATATAATCAACATGTAATACGAAAGTAAAGCAGGTGATATCGTTTAAGCTAGATTTTTCAAAAAAGCATTCAAACAGGTTCCGTCTCAAAGCTTACAAGCAAAAATTAAGTCGCATGGCGTTGATGGGGTTGTACTTTGGTGGATAGGAAATTGGTTGACTGACCATGAACGAAGAGTTATGATTAATGGTCAAGTCTCAAAATGGTTAGGATCAATCTTTGAACGACGATGATACAAAGCTGTAAATCTTCAGATGAAATTGCAAGTCTACAGCTTCAAACGGCTATAGACAGACTGGTGGATTGGGCTCATGGGTGGCAAATGAATTTTAGTGTCAATAAGTGCAAAGTTTTACACACAGACAATAAAAAGGAAAAGGCAAACTACAGATGAAATTCTGTTGAACTGCGAGAGGTAAATGGAGGAAAAGATTTTTGGGGTAAGAATCTATGGTGACGTAATCAAGTAAGCAGTGCACAGATATAGTAAAAAGGGGCAACAAAATTCTTACTTTCATAAGTAAGGCTTTCAGACTTAAGTCCAGGGAATTCATCCTTACTCTTTACAGTTCACTCATTCGCCTCCATCTTAAATATTGTGTTCAGTTGTGGTCACCGTACGTTAAAAAGAAGATATACAGAATGCAGAGTGTAACGTCGAAGCTGCTCAAGATAAATTCTAGACTGAGAAGTAAATCCTGTGAGAACTGATTAAACGACTTGAATCTAGTATCATTTTTTTTTCTATGATGGAGACCCTGGTTCTAATTGATGTATATAAAAGTCAATGAAAGAAAAAAAAAAGAAGAGGCAAGGGAAAGTATCTGTGGATTTCAGAGGAGGTCATATTCCCCGTCTTTCGGAATGTGCAACGTCAAAGTTGTTGGGAATGACATGTGAGGGCAGAGAGTTCCAAAGCTCAGTGGTGTAGGGAAGGAAACAGTCATCAAAACAGCCCAATTTTGAGTTGCCAAAGATGCGAGCGTAATCATATCATGCAGCCAGCTTGTAGAATAGTGTGGTCTAGTTTGTGGTATGGGCACACAAGCAGCCAACTCTGGGGAGCAAAAAAATAAAGTAATACTTATAGAAGAGGGAAAGTGAACGAACGCTGCGACGTAGGGCAAGTGGGTCAAGTTCTGAAGTTATCCTGAGAGAGCCTTATATGTCAGACCGCTTTCAAATCAACTCGCTTAAGTAAGGATGCAGAGCGAGAAGCACCCCAGGTCTGACAGCAGTATTCCATACAAGGACGGATCAGTCCTTTTCATAAACGGAGCAAGGGACCTGAAGAAAAGAAATTTCGACATCGAAACAGGACTTCCAGTTTCTTATAGGCAGTCTTAGCCACTTCCGTAATGTGAGTTTTCCAAGAAACAGTGGATGTTGAAATAGTACCTAGTATGTTCATTGAGTCAAGAAGTGGAATAAGAGAACCATCAAAGGAGATAGGAAAGCTGTGAGGAACTTAGAGAGATGAGTCTTAGAGGCGTTAAACCTAGCCAGATATTGTCTACACCACTAAGATATACAAGTGTGAATTTTTTGAAGAAGTTGTATCAAGACGAGATGCAGAACGAGTGAGAAAAGAAGGAGCAAAATTGAAGGATGTAGGGGAATGCTGTGTTGAATCGTCAGAGTACGAGTGCAGTTGATTACCTGTGGACGAAAAGAAATCGTTGATAATGAGAAAAAGTGTAGGAGACGGGACAGAACCTTGAAGGAAACCACTCTTGATGGAAAAGTGGAAAAGGGTAATTCAGCATCGACTACGGAGTTAGATCGGCCGGATTGGAAGCTAGATATGAGGAGCGAAGTAACGGAGGGAAGCCAAAAGAGGCGAGCTAAGAAACTTTACCCTGATGCTGCACCCTGTCCAAAGCTTTGGATACGTCAGGGGCAGCAATATAGAATTCCCCAAAATCTTTCAGGGATGATGACCAGATATGGGTAAGATAGGAAAGAACATCACCAGTGGACCTCGTCATACGGAAGACATACTGGAGATCAAAGAGAAGACTGTTACGAGTTGAGAAAAGATTCAAAGACTTTGTAAATAGCAGATGTCAAAGCAACAAGACAATTGTTGGAGGTTTTCGAACGGTCATCCTTCTTAATGTTGAGATGTGCCAATGCATGCTTCTAAGAAGAAGGAAAAGTCCTGTTTTTTACATAGAAACGGAACTGACAAGCAAACACATATGCATGTTCAGGGGCACATTCTTTCAGTACATGGGGATGAATGCCATCAGGACCATAAACCTTGCTTGTGTCCAAAGAGAGAAATGCCTTTCGGACAGTTTGAAAGGAGTTTTATGGAGGGTACATAGGATTAGTATGACGAGCATCAGACGCTACAAGAATGTTAGAATCATCCAAGGTAGAGTCATAGGAGAAACGTGAAAGAAAGAGATGTTTTCTCTGCGGGAGAGACAGCTATAGTGCCGTCAAAACGGAAAAGGAAGAAAAGGTTGAGCGACAAAAGTTTTTAGCGATGCCCTATCAGTGAATCACGAGGAGAGGTTATAGTACTATCTCTGAATATCGGAGTGATCTACCTCACGGATAAAGTACTTCCAGTTATTACGAGCAGTGATGAATGATAAATGGGAGTCGGAGAAAGGTGAGTTTTTCCAAGCCCGATATGGCCGATCCCTTCCTTGCCTGAATGGCCTCAGAACAGGAACGATTGAACCATGGATTGGAAGACGAGGGCATCTTGGAGAAAGAGGGATAAATGCTTCCATTCCCGCAGCAATAACCACTGCTGGCGGGGAAAGAAGCATCACCACCCAAGAGGCAGTAATTCACCCTAGGAGAATTAGAAAAGAGTTTCCGTAAGATATTCCACTCAGCTTTGTTGAGGTGCCAATATTCACGTCTAGAAAGGGCTGTTAGTGGGGAGGTGCCGTTAAAATAGATACATTTATGAAAGTATGGACGGATGAAACAACTGTGGGCGAGATTGTGTAGCTACAGGGCGAAGGATTAGAAGTGAAAAACAGATCCAGAACATTAAGAGTGGTCACAGCGGTCAGGAATATGGGTAGGGTGGGAAATGATAGGAGAATAGAGAACGTGAGGACTTAAATCTTCCACTATCCGTATGGGAGGAATTCATCCATTCCGTAAGGTGAGCGATGAAATCCCATAAGTAGAAGATCGGGTGAGAGGATGCCACAGTCTCATGGCACGGGTTTAGAGAGTCGAAGAAAGATATGAAATTTGTAGAATTAGGAGAGCAGTTGGCGAAACAAAGGAAAAGCGTGGTAACTGGGAGACAGACCTTGAGCCAGATAATATCAAAGTTTGGTGACTCAGGGTTCTCAAGGCGTGCAACAGGTGTGTTGATGTTGGAATATGCACAGACACCACCTCTGAACCGGAGTCATGAGAGGAGATTGTAGGTGGATATGGAATAGGGGCGAAAGAGAATATCATTGGGCACTGACAGTTTGCTGGTTATTTTCTTTTTCTCTATACCATCAAACTTTTACCACACTAATCTGTGTTTTTAATATCTTCTACTATCACAAACAGCCTCGAAAAGACCCAGAGTCTGATGTTTGAATTCTTTTGTATTCCTTTGTTGCTCTTTGCATCTCTGTGAAATACATTCATACTAGATATAAAAAGTAATATGTCTTTACTCAATTCATTAGCATACACAACATCCATCTACGCTGTAGCGTCAGCACTACAGGACACCTAAGATAACTGCTTACCATATATGAATGCTTTGGAAACATATCTTCTTCTCCCTTTTTAGTACGTCAAGGAAATGCTTTTCTTCTCATCTTTTCACTTTAGCATATAAGAAGACTTTGGACACACAGTGTGCCTTCTGTCTCCCTCCTCAACCATAATGTTGGTCATCCGTAGTCTACAAGGCAAGGCTAAGGCTCAGCCCTCCGCTTTATGATGCAAAATACGCGATGAAACCAAGCCAGCACAAATTGGACCCCTCCCCCCGTGCGGTCCTGGAAGTCGGTTGGCAAAGACTGCGTGAATAAATGCGTTGGTTGTCGAAATATTCAACAGTAGTATTACAGCGGACAAGAAATTCAACAAAAATGGCAGAGTGAGGTGAATATCCTTGGATTCAGCACAAGTGGGAAAGATGAGTAAAAGAAGGGTACTTTTCACTCATAGGAACAGTGTTTATCGTTCAAGGTCCTAATGATTCAGGAAGCCTTTGTCTTAGAATGGTAGACAGTTAGGACGTTAGTATATTAGGCTTTTATGTTTCAGGATGCTAATATGTCATGATGCTAGTGTGTCATATATATGATTTTTTTTACCTGTTCGTCGTTTCTCGCGTCAGCTAGTTAGCACCAGGAACAGCCAAAGAAAAGCCTTATTCGCTCATATTCATTCCCTGATTGTCATGTGTAATGCACCTAAACCAGAGTTCTCTCTCCACAGTTCATTTATAGCAAGTCGTCTCCTATATACCACATCACTCCAATTCACTTAATCCTGTGCTCGTTGATCACCCTCCTGAGCATTCAAATTCTTATTCACTTCATCCTTTCACCTCCAGTTCGGTCTCTCCCTTCACCGTGTGCCATCGACTTCTGACGCATATATCCTCTTTGTCAACCTCTCTTGACCCATTCTCTTCGCATGTCCAAACTATTTCAATACACTCTCTTCTGCTCTCTAAAGCCGCACTCTTCTTATTACCACACCTGTCCCTTACCCCTTCTATACTTACTCTATCAATCCTCCTCATACCGCATACTGTCCTAGTGTATTTCGTGCGTTCTCATCTATGGTCTATGCCTTGCATCAGTACAACATCACTGGGTGTACTATGCCTTCAAACATACCCATTTTCGCCTTCCCAAATAACCAACTCTCTTTCCATACATTCCTCAATGCTTGCACAACCTTCGCCCCCTCACTTCCGCTTCTATAGTTCCATTCGCCTCATGTCCATCCCAGATATCTAAAATGCTTCACTTCCTCCATATTTTCACCATTCAAACTTACACCTCAGTGAACTTGTCTCTTTACACTGCCAAACCAGGTTGCTAGTGTGTCAGGGTGCCTCTATATCAGGTTGCTTGTGTGTCTGGGAACTAGTGTGTTAGATTGTTCGTGTGTCAGATTGCTCGTGTGTCAGTTGCTAGTGTGTCATATTGCTAATGTGTCAGTTGCTGGTGTGTCAGATTGTCCGTGTGTCAGGTTGCTCGTGTGTCAGGTCACTCGTGTGTCAGCTTGCTAGTGTGTCAGACTGCCAGTGTGTCAGATTGCCAGTGTGTCAGGTTGTTCGTGTGTCAGGTTGTTCGTGTGTCAGACTGCTCGTGTGTCAGGTTGCTAGTGAGTCAGAATGCCAATGTGTCTGATTGCCAGTGTGTCAGAAAGCCAATGTGTCAAATAGCCAATGTGTCAGATAGTTCGTGTGTCAGACTGCTCGTGTGTTAGATTGCTAGTGTGTCAGATTGCTACTGTGTCAATTGCCATCGTGTCAGGTTGCTAGTGTGTCAGTTGCTAGTATGTCAGTTGCTCGTATGTCAGGTTGCTCATATGGCAGATTGCTCGAATGTCAGGTGCTAGTGTGTCAGATTGCTATTGTCTCAGTTGCCAGTGTGTCAGATTTCTTGTGTGTCAGATTGCTCGAATGTCAGGTTGTTCATGTGTCAGATTGCTAGTGTGTCAGGACGCCAGTGTGTCAGGCTGCTAATGAGTCAGGATTCGCATGGGTAGAGTACTGGTAAATATGACTGATGAGTTGTGTATAAATTACCCACGTGAGTGTGTGTGTGTGTGTGTGTGTGTGAGAGAGAGAGAGAGAGAGAGAGAGAGAGAGAGAGAGAGAGAGAGAGAGAGAGAGAGAGAGAGAGAGAGAGATGAAAAGCAGACGATTCTAAATTCATTTCCATCTATGACGGTGATGACTGATCAATGTTTGGTCACGATCAATTCCTACACTTTCGTTGGACGATGTTCAGGTAGGATTAGTGAAAGTCAGGCATATTTCTTTGCTGGCCTCCGAGGAACAGCAGTGTGTGTGTGTGACGGTTACATCATAAAGTGATCGTAACTTCTGGTCGTTTAACTTTTGAAATCGTCTGGCTATGACAGCCTTCTGATATGATGACGATATACTGGCGCGTCGAAACATCTCGGGATTTAATCTTGGGCAATTAGAAATCGAGCGACATGACACAAGAACGTGAAACCTTGTCTTTCAAGGTACGAAAATACGTCCTAACGTTGCTCTCTGTAAGACCTGTCAACAAGGGCTTAGATTCACAAGTCATTCCAGAGCAGACAAGGTCTTCAGGAAGGAATATCATGATTTAGAAAGAGCAAATCACTATATACGCATTCGAGAAGTGATTTGGAACTTCAAGGGGAGAAAAGAGGACTCCGAACATAACGCTTTTGGGAGAATTCTTTCCTTACCTCCGCAGCGCAAATAAATATCTGTTGGAAAACGGTTTCGCTTCACTGGCGTGGTTTATTCCCTAGGGTTGACAGTTACAGTCTGTGTCATTTCTTCAGGCGACTTCTTACCTTACATTCTTAGACGGCTTGTGTGAGTCTCTTGATTTTGCGACGCGTCGATGGAAACGCTCGTGTTCGAACTGTTCCACGTGACGTACGAGCGAAACGAACACTGAAGGCGGCATTATTCATTAAGCCCAGACGGAGGCTTCGTGCAGATGTCTTAACGAAGAGCAGTTCTTGGTTATGTTTACCGACGAACACACTTCCTCCGCCTCCATAATTATCCCCTAGACAAAAAAACGTCTCCCTCTCTCATCCCGCGTTCCACAGAAGAAGCCTTTTCATGCCCCTTAGTAGAATCCTCCCACCATCACCTCAGGTGAATCCTTCCTTCAGTATTACACGGGAACCTTTACCCCACACCCAGGCAGAACCTCCGCCCGAACCACAATGTAGCAGACCTATTTCCTCAACACCTTAGCAGATTGCTCCCCACACTGTAGCACCAGCTTTCTCTCTCTCTCTCTCTCTCTCTCTCTCTCTCTCTCTCTCTCTCTCTCTCTCTCTCTCTCTCTCTCTCTCTCTCTCTCTCTCTCTCTCTCTCTCTCTCTCCCCAACAACAACTCAGCCTCATAGAAGACATCCTCCAGTTACAGCCCGACCAAACGGCTTCTCCCCCTCTACCCCGCTAGAGTTCTTCCCTCCGACATGACCACTCTCCCTTTACGAACGTGATCACCTCTTACGATAACTTTTTCTGTCTACTCAACCAACTCTCTTCTGCTTCCTCTCTCTCTCTCTCTCTCTCTCTCTCTCTCTCTCTCTCTCTCTCTCTCTCTCTCTCTCTCTCTCTCTCTCTCTCTCTCTCCCTGGATCATTGATACACTAAATAGGGAAACCATCTAGATGACAAGACATACACTAGAATGCAGTAACGCGAATCTTAGAGACAATGACAAAAAGCATTCCTACGATACCAGACGTTATCGTCACAGTTAGATAAAGTACCAACAGAGATAGATCAGATGAAGATTAATGAAAGTCCGGATCCTGATCATTGCTGTCCACGATTGAATAGAACCGTCAGACACGTAATTGCCAAACTGCTAACCTGTAATGTCAGTATATCTCTTCATGATGCCTATAGTACCGCAGGACTTGAGACTAGCAGACGTTACTCATATCTAAAACAGGAAGCCATGAAACCCCTGGCGACTAATAAGTTCAAAAATTAGAGGTGACTATCATCTGTCATTATACGGTATTATATAGTTCTTTAAGCTAGTCATCATAACATAGTGGTGTATTAAACTATCCAAACAACCAGTGAACTCGCCTTGGCTATGCTGTCGTAGGATGTCAACAGTGATTCATTCGTGTCGCCTGTTTTCAAAGAACAAGATGGAAATAAACGCATAATCTCTTCACATCAGAAGTGATATAAATGCGGTTAGTCGCAAAGCTGAAGATCAAAGTTTATCTTTATTATCACCATTTCTATATCCTAAAAGGAAGGTCAAAGAATGCATGTTTTCAGTGACACATTCACATTTACTCAACTTTTCCTAAAGTCATTTTGTTGTGCAACGTATTACTACGACCTGCCTCCTGTACGACGTGTTTCCAGAGGGAGTGGGGAGGATGGGGTGAGTAGCGAGAGTAGGGAGGATGGGGAGCGTAGCGGGAGTGGGGACGGTGGGGTGAGTAGCTGGAGTGGGGAGGATGGGGAAAGTAGCGGGAGTGGGGAGGATGGGGTGAGTAGCTTTGCTTTGCCATCCTTTTCTTTTACTGCCTTTTTGGGGACTGCATCTTCTTCAGTAGTGTGAAGGCCAGACCACTTCACATGAACCATGGGGTCTGGGTGTCTATACGTGACACTCTAAACAAGAAACTACTGGAATTGATGAATCATATGCCTATTAAGGAGAACCGTCTATGTAGGGATGTATAAAGCCGTTTTTCTCCATTTGGTTACAGGAATGAGTTGCTTATTAGCAGCGTGCTGCTCCTATGAATTCTCAGGAGTCATAAGTAATCAACATCAAATGATATGATATGATGAAGATAATCAGCTTACTTTACGAGAGCATCAGACAAGAAAAAAATGAAGATCCTGAAGAATGAACCACGAGAATGTACATATTAAAACAGGTGAAAACCACATAAAACCAGTCGTAAAAGCAATGACTAACATAATGAACAGACTCAATCAAAGAAGGAATATTCTTAGAATTGAATATAGGACAGATATTGACAGATAAGTGAAACTGAGCTAATACTTCGGAAAGATAAAAAGAAACATTTCCAATTTTCAAGTTAATTGCACATACGCTGAGAGATATTCGCTCAGTGAAGAATTACCTACACAACAGAAAGTAATCAAGAATCCTTAAGTTCACAACCAAAGAAAATCAGACAGAGAGATCCCATTATGGATGGCTGGTGCACACCAAACATATATCACACCTACAGTCACACGAATGCCTACCCGCTCTATTGACCCCAGTAGTCAGGACCTCCCCCCCCCCCCCCCCCCCCCCTTCGTCCCCACCTCGTCCCCCCCCCCCCCCCCCCAATAGTTTAGTTTAGCTGTCTTCCATATTTTTTCCGATGCAATTCCGAGGCATCTATATCACAGGGAAAGTCATCAGTGATCTGCTCTCAGTGCACTCAGTGCAATTCAAGGTCCTAAAGAGAAAAAGTAACTTGGTAAGGTGAGCTTAAATATTTGAGCATGACAGTACGATCCTTGAGCACGGTGCTATGACCGTTAGGGACAATGGCTTGGCCTTTGACTTGATCCTTAAGAGTCGCGTCAAAGGAAAGGCCAACATACTTAAAGATCATAACTTCCTGTTCAGGTATTGTCCATCGAGCTCAAAGATTTTAAAGGTGTCTGACAAAGGAAGGCAAACATGTGGGATCCAAAGAAGGTCTTAGAATACCTAGGTACGTCATGTTATCTGAAATGATTTTACTCTGTTTATCTCTGTTACATCCCTGCACACAACAGTCTAACTTGCTCACTCTACAACCGAGCAGCTGCTTCACAAGGCTCCACAATGATGATGGGTCTATTTCCTCAAAGTGCGCATTCCCAACTGACCAGAATTCTCGAAACTCACGCAATTGCACTGGCGTCCGAAAAACAGTTCGACACTTTAGAATGTTAGCTCGAACTTGACCCTTCTCTCAAAACACTTGTTAAACAGTAATTCAGCTTTAATAATCAAGATAATGTTATGGATGAAGAAATTTATCATTAGCAGACTAATGTAATGTTTTGTGTAAGACTGCATGACTGCATGCTCAGGGAAAACGTCCTAGATTAACTGATTCTGGAAACCTTTATCAAAATCTAGAAATCTTGGCTAAGACTATATGGCAAATCACTTCATCTGTTTTTGTCAACGATGCTACGTCCAACATATAACCAAAATATTATACAAACTTTATCCACAGAATCGCAATACACACACACACACACACACACACACACACACACACACACACACACACACACACACACACACACACACACACACACACACACACACACACACGCATACGTACGCACACACACACACACACACACACACACACACACACACACACACACAAGGGAAGTCTGGGTGGATGCTTGATTCTGGAGTGCCAGAAATCATTTGACGCTGTACTGTATGGATGGCTGATTATGAAGCTGGATCGCCAGGTAGGAATAAGGTAGAGACTCCTTCGATGGATAAAAGATTATCTTAGTGGACGAAATCAAAGAACAAATGTTTTAGGAACCTTTATCAAAATGGGTTTGCGATCATCAGTGGAAGGATATCAAAGGGTTCTGTCCTGAGACCATATTTCTTCTTGACTTACGTGCATTCCTTACCAGACGGTATGGATTCTTATCTTGATATGTCTGAAGATAATGCAAAGGTCGGGAGGAAAGTGAAAAGTAAGGAGGATTGATTGAATCACATACATGGGGACCTAAACAGACTCCAAAGTGTGGTCTGGTCAATGGATGATGAAATGTAACCCGTGTAAATGTACAGTAATGAGGATGGGTTACAGTGAAGGAAGACATCAGTATGACTATTATCTGGTAGGAAATAAGCTACAGGAATCTTTGTGTGTGAGATATTTGACAGTTGACATCGTCAGAGATTCACGTCGGGAAAATATATAAGTTGAAGAGTAATAAAAGTTCAAGTCCTGATCGTATTTATTCGCAAGTAATTAAATACGTCAAATACGAATTTGCCAAACGGTTAGCCAGTATTCTGGATATATCTCTCCAGGATGGAGTAGTACCGCAGGACAGGAGACTGGCAGACGTGAGTCCTATACTCAAAAAGGGAAACTGTGAAATGCGTACCAGTTACCGTCCTATTAGCCTCACATCAATTATCTGAGAATATCTGGAATTGATTGAGATAAAATCGTAGCCATTGTCATTGTCTTCGGAATGGACCAATTGACTGTGTAATAACTCTTGTTTCTAACATAACTAAAACTCTAAAGAGTTTCTTTTGCTATACTCAGCAATATGCTCTTCATTTTGATGTTTTCACTGTCGTATAACTCTCTTACTTTCTCTACTCAGACTTACATAACTTACTTCTTCATCTTGGGTACTGATCTCCGAGTTTCTTATGAGTTACTTTCTCAGATGAAAAACACTTTTTTATTCTACTTTTCCACTTTTTTTCTTGGCTTCGTTTTAAAATTGAACTGTGTACTACACATTGGCACATATGTTCCCTCTATTGCTCTAAAGGTTTAACTGAGGTGAAGTTTTCTGATCTATGTTCAAGTCGTTTTTTTTGACCGTATCATCCCATGTTTGCCTATCAAGAGCAGTGGGAATATCATTAAAATTTGCAAGTTTAAAAACGGTTATTTTTTCGCGATTGTCTCGGTAACCAGCACCAGACGCAGCGTCGAAAACGACCTCAAAAGTGCTTTATCGGTGATCACTTGTACCAAACTTCTCTCCAATTTCAACGTTTAATGAGATCCTCGTTTGTAGTTAGTGCTAAATCCAATACTCTCTCGTCAGGAATACCTTCCTCGACTGATTAGATTATTGCACTGATGAGCAAATCAAGGTAGAGTCTACACCCAGGATTCCTCCCATTTCGATAACTTTACGTTAAAATCTCCAACTATGAGAGAATCTTGTTCATTACAAATCACTGCTGTTTGATTCCTTCTTTGTTTTGATAATTCATATGTCGACAGACTGCGAGAAATGAACTTGTTCTCCCTTAACAAGTGGCGGCTCCAAAGTAAGTTGACAGATGCTTTAAAATACTCAAACAATATAACAAAATATCGATTTTGAAAATTTCCTTACCGTCGCGCCAACGCAACTAAACGCGAAGGTCACTGACTTAATCTTGCCTGCACAATATATTCCTTCACCAACGACATTACTGACGCGTGAAATAAGGTCTCGGGACATAGTGATCAAAGCAACACTGTCAATATCTTCAAAGTAAGGCTTGATCATCATCCATCACTCTCCAGTACTGAATCATCCTTTTCTTCAATTATCATAACGTAGTTATATGTTATGCTGCCTTCTCTGTCATTGATCTCTCCCTGGCCATGCTGCTGTAACTTAATGATGCTGATTAACCCGTATCGCCTGCTTTAAGGGAACAAAAAAAGAATTATTGTATTATCCTTCTACATCAGGAGTGATATATGCATGGTAAGTCGCGAAGCTGGAGCTCAGAATTTATCCTTACTGTTGTCTTTATATAACAACTATTGAGGGGACACATGTTGCTGGTGATGGGATGCACGACATTCACGTTTGTTCTACCTTCTGACTTCCTACAAAAATTTCCCTTATGCATATCAATCCTACAAGGTATTTTTTTTTCTTTCTCCTTTCCGTCCGGCGTGTTGCCACAGGGAGCAGAGGATGGGATGAGAGCCTTGACATTGCCATTCATTTCTTCTACTGCTTTTAAGAGGACTGTATTTTTGTATTAAACAGTGTTAAGGCCGGACCACTTCCCTTGGAGCTCGCGGTCTGTGTGGTGTGTATCTATGTAAATCAATGAAACTCTCTCTTTTCTTCCTTTTCCCTTTCTCATTAAGCAAGCTGGCCATCTCTTGGTTATTCGCAGCCAATATTCTATATCCTCACCCGTCTATCACTCCTGTGGAGGGCACGAAGAGGTACTATTTTTAAACAGGTTTCCTTTAAGTGCCCTGCTGGATTTTGGCGTCGCACAAAAAAATGCATGAGCCTTCCCACGCCTCCACGCCTTCAGCTCAGGGCTTTCTCCACGCCTCACCCCACGACACCCTGCACGACTCCCTTCCATGACTTCCCTAGCAGCATCATCATTGCTGTCTTCCATGGCCTGTATCATGTTTCTTTTTAAGTTCTCTTCATGACTTTCTCATGCCCTCCCACCATGCTTATACACGTCTTTTCTCATCCCTTACTCCATGACCTCCTCACGCCCTTTCCCATGCTTCTCTTTCTAAATCCTCCTTTTTTTTTTTCTATCCCATCATTGCACTTTTTCCCTCATGCGTAACTAGACACCATTGCCCATGCGAGCCACGTCCTTTCATCCCATCCAACATTCAAGCCGCCGTGTCTGCCCCAAGTTTTCCCCGCTGACCTCCCTATGCATGCCACCGAGCCATTCCTCTGCCTTCTCTTACGATGTCCTTTCTTTCCCCCGAGTCCTCTCTCTTTTGCCTTCATCAGTACCCTTTTTTTCTCTCATCTTCCCAAGGACTCTAGCTATGGATTTGTTATGGGCTCTTCCAATAACACTGCGTGTCTGTTGGTGAACTACTGCATTACCTATTGACGTACAGGGAAGTAAATACGTTACTCATATGGTAGCCTGTAACTTTGATGCGCATAATTAGGGATCTAACCATTATGAGGGCATTACAGACGGACTTCGTAGCTGATTGAGGTATTAACGAAGGTAAACAATGATGAGGGAAGCCAGGAAATTAGCGGAACCACGTAAAGGGGGAGGAAGTACAGAGGACCTCTGGGTGATTATGCGAAATGCCAACACCCGCGCGTGAGTCCAGTATGTCTCCCTCCGCACCATCACTTACATTCGTGTTCACTCCGGGAGGAGACACCACAAAACTCATCACTTTGTCTTTGATAAATCTAATTTCACTTCACTCTCGACAAACGTCTCTTCAGTACATCCTCGCCATCAGTGGCCTTTGATCTGATTTTTATCTTAAGCGTCAAGTCAAGGTTCTGAGTTAAGGTATTGTTGTCATGAAAAAAAAAAAAAAGAAAAGAAAGAAAAAACTAGTTAGAAACAATTTCTTCTGTTCTTCAGTGGAAAGCGAAGTTATCACTGGATATAATGGACTGGAAGCAACAGTTATTCTTTAACGTTGAGGTGACTGTAACGTTACGGGTGTTGAGTACAAGCTGGTGGGTGAGTGGTATCAGTGCAAGAATGAATAAGGTAAAGGACAATATGGATGACAGTGGGGAGAAAGTGGCCAAAAGTGGGAGTCAAGTTTCACAACAAAGTATTGCAAATATAAGAGAGAGACTTGATAAACTGGATGACAAAATACGGGCTGTGGAGAAGATAGGCGGATCAAGATGGTGGTAAACAAAACAGACGGGTTGGTGAAGAAAGGAAGAGTGTCATTTGCTGCGGCAGGAAAGAGAAGCTTGAAAACTGAGTTTACGTGATATGGAACGAGGGAGTTCTTAAGGAATATGAAAACAGGGATTTTGTGGAACGAAAGAGGTCATTGGTTATCCTGGGATGGAGGAACAAGAGATCATAACGAGGGAGAAGGTAACGGAAAATGACCTGAAGGAGGTGATGGATATTGCAACTACGGTGTCAGTAAAGCTATAAAAAAAATGACAAGGATAACATTGAAGACTGGTTATAGAGTGGAAAAGCATAATATGGAAAAATAATAGGCCTTTTGATATAATATTCAGTAGCGTTTACCATGTCGAGAAAAATTCAATGAGGAAATTTGAATTAGGTTAGAATGAAAGGTTTAAGAGGGTATACTCTGAGCCGGATATAACAGGAGCAGCTGATGGGGATAAAGGTGGATGCTGACTTTGCTAAAGATGTGACTTGAGAGAGATCTACGGAGTTGAGGCTGGTTTTTCATTTCTTTGCGGGGAAGATCAGGAAACGTGGTAAAGACATCCTCTCACAACAGTTGGGTGATCAAAGGGGCACTTCACAGTGATGGTTGTTTTTAACGAAGGAGGGGAAGGAACCGAAATGAAGGTACGGACATACGCGAGGTAACTCTAAATGTACAGAAATATATAGCATTTCTTCAGTGGTACCAGAACCATCTTATGAGCTTTAGACGGGTATGATCTTATATTCAACAATTAATGAAACGAACTAGAATCAAACGTAGCTAAGAACAAGTGGATGTTCTCTAAAGGGTATACACAATAGAGGAGAGAGAGAGAGGAGAAATAGATGAGGTTGAAGTATAGGAGCACTGGGGAAATTGCTAAATGAGATTAAGGATTAATACTTAGGATTTGAAAAGATTTCTAAACTTCTTTAAGTCGATTTAGACAGGTGGCAAAGATTGCATACACATACAACGACAGTGATGTTTGGATTGGTGGTGTCTGGACTCCAATGATAGGTTAAAGAAGCAGTGTAGCTACCTTCTTTATAAATTGGAAAGGAACGACGGAATCTTGTGATTTGTTGTGACAAACCAATTTGAGTAAGGGCGTGTAGAGGGAATTAGAAAACTTGAGTGGAATATCAAAATGGGAACAATGAGAACGGATGAAAGTGAGAATGTAACGTATATCAATTATTATCATTGTATATATAATATGTACTTGTATTGTCATTGGCCAGACCAATGGCAATGTGCGTGTTTAATGAGGGCCAGTATAAAACATTAAATACTTGTGAGTGCGATTAGGTAATTAGAACAGATAGCCGTCGGCCTTCCATCCTCACCTGAGTAATACGCAACAGAGTACAATACTTGATAGTTGCACACCGGTGTTTGCTTTCACAGCATTAACTCGTTGTTAACTTTCAAGTGGAAAATATCCAGTCAGCGAATAGCGAACTGGTTTCACTGCCAAACGACGATGATCGTTTGGAAATGGTAGGAAGGAACTGAGGGGGAAACGCCGAGGAGAAAGTCAAGTGAGGATCAAGATTCACTTCGTCTTTCTACACTTACACAGTCAGTGCATGTCCAGTGCACAGACACACAGACTCAGGGTTAGTTCACACACACATACACACACACACACACACATACACACACACACATACACAGACGAACAGACAGACACACACACACAGACACAGATACACACACATACAGAGACAGAGAGACACACACACATAGACACACACACACACACATACACACACACACACACACACACACACACACACACACACACACACACACATACACACACACATACACACACACACACACACACACACACACACATACACACACACACACACACATACACACACACACACACACACACACACACACATACACACACACACACACACACACACACACACACACACACACACACACACACACACTCACGAAGGTTTAAGGAGCTAGGCAACCACAGCAGGGAGGTACTCCCACCTGCGTATGTGGGGGTTATTGATGACAATACTGTGGACCAGTTCTACAGTGGCTGTCAAGCTCCCCTTCTTAGCCCAGGTTCTTGCCCTTTCTTTCTGCTTCACAACCAGTGCATTGCTGGCCTTAACTCCGCCAACACACACTCTCTCCATCTCACACATTACAACGAACATCATGTAACTCACATGACTTTATTTTCATCTCTAAGTTTTCCTGCGGTGCGCGATTGGTGCAAGTCTTACCTAAAGGAAAAATTTTCGTATATGAAAAAGTTTTTTGAATTTTCACCTCAAACTGTACAAATAGGGCATTGCAAATGCATAATTGAATACAGCTGTAGTTAGTGGTTAAAGGTCACAGATTTGCCCACCACAGAAAACAGTCATTACATAAGGTGTGATTTGATCATGTATATATAACCTTCAAGTTAACATTCGAGAATCGTTAAAACTTTACGAGAAACTAGGCAAGAACTTGTCAGAAATGATGTCGATTCTTTTAGATTGTGAACGTAATACGTGAATGAATTTAGCTAAGAGGTGAAATTATAAGCATTCAGTTATCTGAAAAACTGTATGAAGGTTAAGAAAGCTCAAGAGATGGAGCCCTTTGAATGTAACGCACGTGTACACACACACACACACACACACACACACACACACACAGATAAAACACAAATAGCCAGAGAGAGAGAGAGAGAGGGGAAGCAAGCATGCGGACATGGTGTCCCTGCCTCAGATGGGGCCGCCACCACACCAGGATTGACATTATCATAAACATCAGGCAAAATGTGGCTGGCTGGGGCCGGCCTGGGGAACCCTAGCTCGCCTCCCGGGCGCGGAGGAATTGCCTCTGTATGTGAAGGAGACTTCCAGAAATAAGAATTATAAAGTCTCTCTATTGATCACCTCATCTTCAAAGGAAAGAATGTTCACAAAGCAAAGCTGTTGCTTAACTCAGAAACATCATTGTAGGTGATGTTAATGATCCTTGATGTTAATGATCCCTCTGAACTTTGATTGGATGCTGATTAAACGTTATCAGATGGTAATTATGATTTGTAGTATAGGATTTCTGGTTATCGGCTTTTTTCAAGTGTTCGTGTTTTTTTTCGACTGATTATTATCTGATGGTTTCAAGTTTCGTTGACACTGACATGGGTTGGCAACCATCAAAATAGTCTGAGGTTTTCAGTGCATAACAGTCATGAACTCAAAAGCAAAAAAACTCTCTCTCTATCTCTATCTCTCTCTCTCTCTCTCTCTCTCTCTCTCTCTCTCTCTCTCTCTCTCTCTCTCTCTCTCTCTCTCTCTCTCTCTCTCTCACTCACTGTCTTTCTCTCCAGCTCTTTCTTATGATAGGAATTCATGTCCAGTCCTTTCTTCTTTAAGTGAGCCACTGGTAATAACCACATTTTATGATAGTACCAGATACACGAGCCCCTACAGCTACGTTAAGAAAAAGAAAAAAATCTGTCTGTGTTTGTCCCTCATAAGTGACAATGATGATTCAGGTGAATACTTTCACTTCATACAAGTCGTGACTAAAGTATGAAAAGGATGTTGATGAAGGACTTATTTGTCATCCAGGTAAGGGTTAGTGCGTCGTATCATGTCGCCTGACTCAGAAATATATTGTCGTCCTCATTAGCAGTCGATCCCTCCCTCCCTTGAATTGCCAGGGCGGGGTAGCAAGGGCTGGAGTCTTCCTTATGGCTACATTATGATATCCATTGATATAGTCCACTTGACTGATAGCACCTGTGTACTCACATCACTGTAGCCTCTCATAACACACGCTTCAGGTTTTATTTGGTCTTGCATAATAATGGTTTAGTTAAGCTGAAAATTGATGACGTCCATATAAAATCGGGATATATTTATGTGGTGTCCTTTGATGTCCTTATCATTTCTGTTCTCTCTCTTTAATTGTCTGCAAATGTTTCCACTGTTCTCCGGCGGCTCACGTTTCCAGATTAATGCACTTTACGTAGAAGGACTTCAACAACTTTCACGGTTTAGTTGTGACATGGACGAGTCGTTACCATAGCCTATAATAATTATTAGATTTCCCCTCAAAGAGAGAACTGGCAAACAGAATATTAGTTAATGCTGTTTGAATATAGATTCCAGATCAGTCACACCAAGAGATCCTCACGCTACCATGACATGCAAATCATCTAATTTCCAATTATCTTCTTAGAGTTATTGCATATGGATATTGGTAGTTAGTACAGGCAGTCATAGAAAGGACTAACGACACATGATACATAAGCGACAGGTGGTATGAGGTTCGTGTAGTATAGATGTAAGAGTTATCATATTTGGAATTCTTTGACTTGCAAATGACATTCTGCACATGAAGTGCGGAGACGTATTGTATGGGGTGGATATGATTACCTTCTCTAGTTACTTGAGTCACAAGACACAAATTGTAGGACTGATAATAATGGATGTTGTTCTGTCCCAACGTCAGAATTATGACAGTTGACGCATTGCTTGAAATGAAAAATATAGTAAAATGATATTAAAGTTGGCCACGCATATTTCATCCAGTACTGCCAAGGGATATTAAGGGATAATTCTATAAATACATTAAAAGAATAAGAATACGCTGGCACTTAAAGAACTGAAGTGACTGGCACTTCCATCCTTAATAGGAAAAAAGACTTTGCCACACCCCCAAAATACTGCTTAGTCTCACATTCCTTTCACAATCAAGTCAAGAGAGAGACAGAGAACTGCATGCACGACACTGAGTCATCTGGACCAGTCATCATTGGTTCAGAGAGTAGGAGATGGTATGTGCCTGATGGTAATCTGGGACTGAGTTGGAGCCGTCTGTCGTCTCTGCATCGGTAGTGCACACGTTAGTGATGTCTATGGTCAGAGCATTTTGCGTTGTTTGGTTGTTCTAGTCTAGGGCTTTAGGAGCAGCTGGAGAGTTGAGGAAAAGATCTCCAAAAAATCACACTTGAAGAAACTGTTAGAGTCGTGCCAGCAGTTGGTGATCATTATCATGACAGTGTTTAGCGATCGCATTGTTGTGGTCATCCCAGCGTACTACGTGACGGTCCCAATAACACCTCTGCAGTACTGTTTTTCCGGTCTGGACTATATATATATATATATATATATATATATATATATATATATATATATATATATATATATATATATACATTTATATATATATATATATATATATATATATATATATATATATATATATATATATATATATATATATATATATATATATATATATATATATATATAAGGTGAGTAATGTGGCAGTTGAGGGAATAATTGGTATACATGGGGTGTTCAATGTTGTAAATGGAAATGGTGAAGAGCTTGTAGATTTATGTGCTGAAAAAGGACTGATGATTGGGAATACCTGGTTTAAAAAGCGAGATATACATAAGTATACTTATGTAAGTAGGAGAGATGGCCAGAGAGCGTTATTGGATTACGTGTTAATTGACAGGCGCGCGAAAGAGAGACTTTTGGATGTTAATGTGCTGAGAGGTGCAACTGGAGGGATGTCTGATCATTATCTTGTGGAGGCTAAGGTGAAGGTTTGTATGGGTTTTCAGAAAAGAAGAGTGAATGTTGGGGTGAAGAGGGTGGTGAGAGTAAGTGAGCTTGGGAAGGAGACTTGTGTGAGGAAGTACCAGGAGAGACTGAGTACAGAATGGAAAAAGGTGAGAACAATGGAAGTAAGGGGAGTGGGGGAGGAATGGGATGTATTTAGGGAATCAGTGATGGATTGCGCAAAAGATGCTTGTGGCATGAGAAGAGTGGGAGGTGGGTTGATTAGAAACGGTAGTGAGTGGTGGGATGAAGAAGTAAGAGTATTAGTGAAAGAGAAGAGAGAGGCATTTGGACGATTTTTGCAGGGAAAAAATGAAATTGAGTGGGAGAAGTATAAAAGAAAGAGACAGGAGGTCAAGAGAAAGGTGCAAGAGGTGAAAAAAAAGGGCAAATGAGAGTTGGGGTGAGAGAGTATCATTAAATTTTAGGGAGAATAAAAAGATGTTCTGGAAGGAGGTAAATAAAGTGCGTAAGACAAGGGAGCAAATGGGAACTTCAGTGAAGGGCGCAAATGGGGAGGTGATAACAAGTAGTGGTGATGTGAGAAGGAGATGGAGTGAGTATTTTGAAGGTTTGTTGAATGTGTTTGATGATAGAGTGGCAGATATAAGGTGTTTTGGTCGAGGTGGTGTGCAAAGTGAGAGGGTTAGGGAAAATGATTTGGTAAACAGAGAAGAGGTAGTAAAAGCTTTGCGGAAGATGAAAGCCGGCAAGGCAGCAGGTTTGGATGGTATTGCAGTGGAATTTATTAAAGAAGGGGGTGACTGTATTGTTGACTGGTTGGTAAGGTTATTTAATGTATGTATGACTCATGGTGAGGTGCCTGAGGATTGGTGGAATGCGTGCATAGTGCCATTGTACAAAGGCAAAGGGGATAAGAGTGAGTGCTCAAATTACAGAGGTATAAGTTTGTTGAGTATTCCTGGTAAATTATATGGGAGGATATTGATTGAGAGGGTGAAGGCATGTACAGAGCATCAGATTGGGGAAGAGCAGTGTGGTTTCAGAAGTGGTAGAGGATGTGTGGATCAGGTGTTTGCTTTGAAGAATGTATGTGAGAAATACTTAGAAAAGCAAATGGATTTGTATGTAGCATTTATGGATCTGGAGAAGGCATATGATAGAGTTGATAGGGATGCTCTGTGGAAGGTATTAAGAATATATGGTGTGGGAGGCAAGTTGTTAGAAGCAGTGAAAAGTTTTTATCGAGGATGTAAGGCATGTGTACGTGTAGGAAGAGAGGAAAGTGATTGGTTCTCAGTGAATGTAGGTTTGCGGCAGGGGTGTGTGATGTCTCCATGGTTGTTTAATTTGTTTATGGATGGGGTTGTTTTGCAAGAGTTTTGGAAAGAGGGGCAAGTATGAAGTCTGTTGGGGATGAGAGAGCTTGGGAAGTGAGTCAGTTGTTGTTCGCTGATGATACAGCGCTGGTGGCTGATTCATGTGAGAAACTGCAGAAGCTGGTGACTGAGTTTGGTAAAGTGTGTGAAAGAAGAAAGTTAAGAGTAAATGTGAATAAGAGCAAGGTTATTAGGTACAGTAGGGTTGAGGGTCAAGTCAATTGGGAGGTGAGTTTGAATGGAGAAAAACTGGAGGAAGTGAAGTGTTTTAGATATCTGGGAGTGGATCTGGCAGCGGATGGAACCATGGAAGCGGAAGTGGATCATAGGGTGGGGGAGGGGGCGAAAATTCTGGGAGCCTTGAAGAATGTGTGGAAGTCGAGAACATTATCTCGGAAAGCAAAAATGGGTATGTTTGAAGGAATAGTGGTTCCAACAATGTTGTATAGTTGCGAGGCGTGGACTATGGATAGAGTTGTGCGCAGGAGGATGGATGTGCTGGAAATGAGATGTTTGAGGACAATGTGTGGTGTGAGGTGGTTTGATCGAGTAAGTAACGTAAGGGTAAGAGAGATGTGTGGAAATAAAAAGAGCGTGGTTGAGAGAGCAGAAGAGGGTGTTTTGAAATGGTTCGGACACATGGAGAGAATGAGTGAGGAAAGATTGACCAAGAGAATATATGTGTCGGAGGTGGAGGGAACGAGGAGAAGAGGGAGACCAAATTGGAGGTGGAAAGATGGAGTGAAAAAGATTTTGTGTGATCGGGGCCTGAGCATGCAGGAGGGTGAAAGGAGGGCAAGGAATAGAGTGAATTGGAGCGATGTGGTATACCGTGGTTGACGTGCTGTCAGTGGATTAAATCAAGGCATGTGAAGCGTCTGGGGTAAACCATGGAAAGCTGTGTGTAGGTATGTATATTTGCGTGTGTGGACGTATGTATATACATGTGTATGGGGTGGGTTGGGCCATTTCTTTCGTCTGTTTCCTTGCGCTACCTCGCAAACGCGGGAGACAGCGACAAAGCATAAAAAATATATATATATATATGTGTGTGTGTGTATGTATGTGTGTATCTTTACATACCTTGCATTTGACGGCGTAATCACTCTCAATTGTTCCATGCTGTGGCTGACTGTTTAGGCCAAAGCATGCAACAATTGGAAATTTTTATGCTTCCAGGAAGATTCAGTTTAATTCTCTCTCTCTCTCACCCCTCTCTCTCTCTCTCTCTCTCTCTCTCTCTCTCTCTCTCTCTCTCTCTCTCTGAGAAGTAAAATGTTCGATTTGCGTTATTTCTTCTTTTTTGCCCGGGAATTGTTGAAAATATTGACTAAGTCTTCGAGTAGAGAATTGAAATCTTTAAACTATTTTCTTTTTTCCTTTCCATACCTTAAGAAGAATTCTGTGTTAAGAAGCTTATACTCTGCTGATTTAATTCTCTCTGGAAGTGTACAAGGATGGGAAAAACATTTAATAGATTGCCTGGAAACCCAACCCCTTGAGCTTTTGAATGTTACCATGAAAAAGATTCACAAATTTTTGAAATAGTATGAGATCTGAAGAAGCAAAAAGATTTGCCATTTTCTTGTTTTTCCCTCTCCCATAAATCTGAGTATGAGAGAAAAAAGTGGCGCATATAATGCTTCAGTGAAGAGTCATACACAAAGTCACGAAAAATGATAATCGATATGATGAAATATAAGGTGAAGGGAGATACCTAGGAATTATGGCTGCCCGACGTATAGTTGACATGAACGTGAGAGAGACGACAAAGTAAGAGCACAATGGTTTATGTGCAACACCTTTTCATAAGATGTGCTCATACTCATCAACGGTGTAAACAAGTAAACAAGTGTAGAAGAGAATGTAAAATCCCAAACTGAAGGAGAGGAAAGTTCCTAATAGTCTGATACGTAATAACAAAAAATTAGCGATAGCAGGGAATCAACAACAAAGAAAACGACAACTACAACAAAATACGAGAAAGTTGATCTTGTGTCAAAGTTTCGACCACAATGTAAACAACAGTGGAGCTTTCGAAAGTTTGTGATTCTCGTCTTGCGTCCAATTTTTGTAAGGATGGGGGGAGAAAATGATGGAAGATACAGAGGAAAAGAAAGGGAGCGGTAAAGGAACCAGGGCATGTGAAGTGTTTGGGGCAAACCATGGGAAGGTCTGTGGAGCCTGGATGTGGAAAGGGAGCGGTGGTTTCGGTGCATTACACATGACAGCTAGAGACTGAGTGTGAACGAATGTAGCCTTTGTTGTCTATTCGTAGCGCTACCTCGCTGAAGCAGGGGGTAGCGATGCTGCTTCCTGTGGGGTGCGGTAGCGACAGAAATGGATGAAGGCAAACAAGTGTGAACATCTACGTGTATATATGCATATGTCTGTGTATGTGTATGTATATATATGTGCGTGTATGGGCGTTTATTTATACAAATATGTGTATATGAGTGGATGGGCCATTCTTCGTCTGTTTCATGGCGCTACCTCGCTGACGCGGGAAACAGCGATAAAGCATGATATATATATATATATATATATATATATATATATATATATATATATATATATATATATATATATATATATATATATATTATCCCTGGGGATAGGGGAGAAAGAATACTTCCCACGTATTCCCTACGTGTCGTATGAGGCGACTAAAAGGGAAGGGAGCGCGGGCTGGAAATCCTCCTCTCTCGTTTCTTTTTTTTTTTAATTTTCCAAAAGAAGGAACAGAGAAGGGGGCCAGGTGAGGATATTCCCTCAAAGGCCCAGTCCTCTGTTCTTAACGCTACCTCGCTAAAGCGGGAAATGGCGAATAGTGTGAAAAAAAAAAAAAATATATATATATATATATATATATATATATATATATATATATATATATATATATATATGTATATATATATATATATATATATATATATATATATATATATATATATATATATATATATATATATATGTGTGTGTGTGTGTGTGTGTGGGCACATCATCTGGACCAAACCGCAACAAGGTCATTACTCCCTCACATGACAGCACCAGTGGCATTTTCCTCCACACTGGTCATTGAGTGATGGACACATTACCTTCAGTCACGTGAACCTGCGACTCATAGTCAAGGCACTGCGTCAGATTTCCAACTGTGCGAGCTTACCGCAGAAGTCAACTGGTGTGACCTCAAAACATGAAGGACTTCTAGTAATCTGCCTTTACGACATACTTCCACTGACGTGGGTGTATGGCAAAGTTTCTTTGATGTCCCTTTACGTCAGACTTCCAGTGTTGTGAAATCCCCAGATGTTCCCAGTGACACGACCAAATGATGTAGATTCTTTAGCAGTGGTATCAGCTTATGACAGAAGGTCTAGTGTCGTGAACTAACAGCAAGTATCTAATGTTATGAACATGCATCATGACTGCAGTAATGTAAAGTTATCCTTTCATGTCGAAAAGCCGTCAGTGAGATATAAAAAATGGATGTAAAGAGGGTAAGATAAAGAAAGAAATGTAATATTCTAAAGGTTTTTTTTTGAGAGTGTAGAAGACCTGCCATATAGAGAAGAACAAGCTGTCCTTGTTCATAATGAGAGGGTGAGGAGATCACAACACGTGGAGAAACTCTTCAATAATATGAACTGTGAGAGACATCGAGTCATGTATGCTTATGACGGACGCGTCGTTGATACGCGCTCACGAACGAATTTTCATAATGTAACCTTACGACAAACGTCCAGGATTGTGAGATCACGAGACGCCTCTGGTCATAAGAGCTTTTACCAACCTTGTCATCATGTGAGCGTCAGACACACCAGTAATATGAAGTCAACACACAAAGCTTTTCCGCAATGTGACATCAAAACAAGCGCGAAAACCTGCTGATGCTTAACACCTTCCTTTTGCGGTATGTGTGAAATCTAGGGATATTCTACCAGACAACTGAGTGATGTAGTTATGAGGGAAATGATATTTTTTTACGAATGAAATCGATTATTGCTTTTGTTCATCTCATCCCCGTCTGCCTCCTCCTCCTCCCGTGACTGAAAATTTAATGCCTCGCTACGACCCTGTGTTTCAACTCTGCTGGGACTCGTTCTCTCTTTTAACGGTAATTATTCTCATTGCGACGACACTAAAAATGCGCTGGTAATTTAGAAGATTTGCTTTGATAAATATTTTTTCTCTCTGTTCCGTGTGTGCTTTAGTTTTGACCTTCAATAAACCGTTCAGTAAAGTTCTTTGTCAGTGACATTTCAGGTTACAGTTGTAGTGGAAGATACACATACATACATACACACACACACACACACACACACACACACACCTATATATATATATATATATATATATATATATATATATATATATATAGATAGATAGATAGATAGATAGATAGATAGATAGATAGAGAGAGAGATAGATAAATTGATAGATAAATAGATGGATAGATAGATAGATAGATAGATAGATAGATGAATAAGAAAGATCCTTAAGCACATATAGATGCTTCTACGTTTATTCACGAATACACATGCTCATAAATAACCATTTAAACACACACACACACACACACACACACACACACACACACACACACACACATGTAGAACTCCCAAAGGTTTAGTTGATCAGTAATTTATCGTAATTCTAAGTGTTCACTGGGGACTACGGGCAACTTCATAGCCATTAGTGCAAATTGATGTTTAGTTTGTTTCCTCCAGACCTGTTGAATGTATGTAATTACACCACGAAGCAATATTCAGAGCAAAATGTTGACTGCAAAAGCTGAATGTATTGCGGATGAATTATTTCTACAAAGTGTTGATATGTGTTGTGATCATGATGCAGATTTTGATAGTTATGATAACCGTTTTGATAACAGTCATATCATAATGATAGTAGTAATAAGGAGGATCACGATCATATTAATCTCATCATTATTGGAACCAATGTTGATGGTAATGAGGCCATGAGATGCGTGACCTCGACGACAACAGGGGATGAGTAATGAGGATCATGAAGAACATTCACCAGTTGATCATCATCCACTCACACTATTGGGCCTTGACGATCACCCGCTGCTCACAGCTGTAGGAGAGAAGTCGCTCTTGACCATCCGCTCCCGATCTCTCTCTCTCCCAAGACACAGCCACATCCTCTATCGTTCCCCACCAACGTTACCTGACCATTGTGCTCCTGTGTTATTTCCCACTCAGGAGGGACTCCAACATTTAAGTCTTTTTTTTTTGTCTTGTTTCCTCCAGCCCGTAAAAGCTCGGTCGTAAACTATCGAGAATCGATATAAAAGAGATCCCTAGACAAACATTTTTGCCTATAAGCACACAAAAAAGAAAGGAAGCAAAATTTGAGGCGAGAAGACAGGTACAGTAAGAGGGAAAGAGCAGGCGATAGACTATACTCGTGTGTAGACAAGAACACTCTTGATCATAGGTAGACAGATGATTAGACAGATTAACGCACAAAACCTAGGCACATGTACTGCCCTTCCTCCTATTTTCAGTACGAGAATCTTCAAAGCACTATATATCTTCTTTCAGAATTGTCTCATGAAGCCACAGTTCAGTCATATTTATACTATACTATTATCTTTAGTATATTCATTCTGATAACTAATTCTGTGCTTTGAGTTTTCGAAACCAGGCTTTGTAAGACACATGTCATTTTACATAGCCTGATCTAAGTCAGTTTTGAATTTTTGTGTGTGTAATGTGTGTGTGTGTGTGTGTGTATATGTTGCTTTGTGTAATGGTCGCCCACAACTTACATTATCATCATTGTGTATCGTCTTTAATCATTTTTTGATCTATTACTCCCAAGTTTGTTGTCATTCCAAAGGACAATATTTGTATAAAATGATCTTGATTTGGTAAGGGATCTCGGTCACCATAAATTGTTTCAGCTGCGTTTTGCATTCATGATAGTTTGGTCCATTGTCCATCTGTCTGTCTCTCTCACATTCATATTTTCCACCGTTGCTTATTTGTCATCATTCATTTTCAATGTATCTTACATTCTTCGTGTATCGTTCCCTTCGTTTTCGTGTGAATGTTCCTCTGTTCTATGTTCGTGACAGCTTTCACAGTAGAAGCAAACTACCGTTCTACTTACTATTGTTCGGTGAGAGAATCTACATATATCCCTCATTTACAATCGCAGAATTTTTCAGACTTGTTACATGCTTCTGGATGTTTGGAGTTACGAAACTTTCCTTTGTCGCATTTTTTTATGGTGGATGTTTATTTCCACGATCCTCATAAAATTTGCATTTGCTTCTGAGGGTAGCGACGAAAGTTTTTTTTTTTTCTTTTCTTTTCTTAAGACCATTTGGCACTATCCCATCCCCGCTCATCTTCAGAGAGAGAGAGAGAGAGAGAGAGAGAGAGAGAGAGAGAGAGAGAGAGAGAGAGAACAACGCATAATGGCAAATAACAGAAGAGCCATTGGACTACAACAAGGTCATCTGCTAAAATGATATTCTGCTACCCAGAATGAACGGACGAGATACCATGCATTCTTGAAGTAAAACAAACGGTGATTTTTGCAGTAAAGACTGGAGACGAGTACGGCTGACGACTGGTTATACTGTTTTATGGGCTTTTGTGGTGTAGTGGTTAGTGTTCGTATTTTCGCGCACGGGCCCGCGCGGGTTCTGACTCTGGGGGAGGCAAGTCGGCCTGCAATTCATCTTGCTTACATCCTCCTTTCGGAGCTGGTCGGGTGTATATATATATATATATATATATATATATATATTTTTTTTTTTTTTTTTTTTTTTTTTTTTATACTTTGTCGCTGTCTCCCGCGTTTGCGAGGTAGCGCAAGGAAACAGACGAAAGAAATGGCCCAACCCCCCCCATACACATGTACATACACACGTCCACACACGCAAATATACATACCTACACAGCCTTCCATGGTTTACCCCAGACGCTTCACATGCCTTGATTCAATCCACTGACAGCACGTCAACCCCTGTATACCACATCGCTCCAATTCACTCTATTCCTTGCCCTCCTTTCACCCTCCTGCATGTTCAGGCCCCGATCACACAAAATCCTTTTCACTCCATCTTTCCACCTCCAATTTGGTCTCCCTCTTCTCCTCGTTCCCTCCACCTCCGACACATATATCCTCTTGGTCAATCTTTCCTCACTCATTCTCTCCATGTGCCCAAACCATTTCAAAACACCCTCTTCTGCTCTCTCAACCACGCTCTTTTTATTTCCACACATCTCTCTTACCCTTACGTTGCTTACTCGATCAAACCACCTCACACCACACATTGTCCTCAAACATCTCATTTCCAGCACATCCATCCTCCTGCGCACAACTCTATCCATAGCCCACGCCTCGCAACCATACAACATTGTTGGAACTACTATTCCTTCAAACATACCCATTTTTGCTTTCCGGGATAATGTTCTCGACTTCCACACATTTTTCAAGGCTCCCAAAATTTTCGCCCCCTCCCCCACCCTATGATCCACTTCCGCTTCCATGGTTCCATCCGCTGACAGATCCACTCCCAGATATCTAAAACACTTCACTTCCTCCAGCCTCTCACCATTCAAACTCACCTCCCAATTGACTTGACCCTCAACCCTACTGTACCTAATAACCTTGCTCTTATTGACATTTACTCTTAACTTTCTTCTTCCACACACTTTACCAAACTCCGTCACCAGCTTCTGCAGTTTCTCACATGAATCCGCCACCAGCGCTGTATCATCAGCGAACAACAACTGACTCACTTCCCAAGCTCTCTCATCCCCAACAGACTTCATACTTGCCCCTCTTTCCAAAACTCTTGCATTTACCTCCCTAACAACCCCATCCATAAACAAATTAAACAACCATATATATATATATATATATATATATATATATATATATATACATATGTATATAGCGTAAATGTCCTAACATTTTATTGCCCATCCCGTCTCAGCCCAAAAGAGAAAAACTAATGGAGTATCTGGTGATGAAGCCATTGAAAAAGGCAGTCTTTCTAACCTACAAATGAAATGAAAATTGTTACTGGAAAAATCTCTCTCAGCAAAGTTTTCATTTTGCCAAATTCAGAACAGATAAAATATTTGTCCGACCGGATTTTGAAAGTATTGATAGTTTGCGTAGTTCGTGCATGAATAACGTTTGAGGGGTAACTTGTTCCAATGTTCCACAGTTCTGTTTGGAAAGAGAAGTTTTCTCTATGTTAGTATCACATCTCTGTACTTGAATTTGTGCTCTACGTATCATACTGTAGCGCTCTGTCTCAAACAGGTCTTCTTCATGCTATACACTGTGCGTGCCTGACCGTAACATAGGGTCGAGCACATAGGTTCAAATTCTGGTTCCTGCAGTCGGTCCTCAGTCAACCCAGCTGTTCATCTACCCCTAGAGGTTGGTCAATAAAATAGGATGGCCCTGATTAGGACCTCACCTGCCTGTGTCATCCCAGCTAACATAAAAAAATGCATCAAAATGTCTCTAAGTCTGCTCTATATGCTTCTTAAGCGCATAAAGATGTCATCTTCTCAGTCTTGCTTCACAGGGCACGTGTCATAGAGTTAGAATTAGTTTTGTTGCCCTTCCTTGTATGCCTTTTACTCGTCCTTTATACAGCTTGGAGACTATAGACCTGAACAGAATATTTAAGTACACGAAAATGTTATAAGTCAAAGTAAACGTCAATAAGAAACGTATATTTGTTGGCAATATCAAAAGAAACCCCTAGAGAATGTTGTATTTATGTTAGAAGACGGGATATTGTTGGCCGGTCAGCTGATCTGGTACTGGCTATAGATACACGAGCAAACTTAGTGGTAATAGTTTTAGAAGCAAGAGATTCATTGCCCTGTCAGCTGAACTATTACTCACGGGGAGATGAATTCTTGTTTTCCATTCGTTTTTACCGCACAAGACGCATCCTGCGCTCCAGATCCAGTGTTTTTTTTTCTACTTATACGTTGTAGATAAGCCGCTAACATGAAACCGAGTGATAGTAAATGAAACGGCAAGTCCTAAAATGTATTATTTGGGAGTAATGAAAGGTGAAATTTTGATCGTCAAGCCCTTGACTATTCTTTTCATTAAGCCACTTGCTTCAGTGGAAGTTCCCGGAGACTGGAAGATGGCCAGTGAAACACTGTTATTTCTGTGCCTGGATAATATCGTCCAATAATCCTGGCGGCTGTAGCTCGCTGACTTGTGGAAACCGTCATTTAGGGCAAGATTATGAATCATTCATAGGATCACTTATACGCATCAACTTGCGGCATGGTTTTCAACTTAATGGTTTAGGTATGACAAATCTAGTTCGTGCATGACATAATCTACACATACAATGAAAGTAAAACTGCAGATGTGATTAGATTTTTTTAGAAACCATTCGATAGAATACCACTTGCGTCTCTGAACCAAGATGTAAAATGTACTGCTGTGTATCTGTAAGTCATCTGTTTGCTCTCCTACTGTTACTACACTAAGCTCTGTGTGCTTGACACATTCCACTCTCACAAAAAGCCATGAAAGAACACGTTAGTTTGTTGCCGTTTGTAGTACTTTGTATAGTGCCTTACTTACGTTTTGATGTGTTGAGTTGGCTTCAGACGCCATTTGGTCAAAGTTCCGGACTACATTTTCGTCTGCTTTCTCTCTTTCTATCGCTTACCACATATAGCTCACTTTAGACTGTTACAGACAACGACTTTTCAACGACCCTTATCTACATTCCCTTGAGCTAACAGATACCAAGGCATCTTATCCTCATGATTGAATTCTTGTGTCCAAAGCGCTTAACTCTACATTTGTCTACATCATCCTCCACATAACATTATTTGACCACTGTACTTGCGATTCAAAATTTCTTGAAAGTTTTTCGCAGTCTTACTTCTGTTATTCTTATCGTTTGCAAATTGTGAGATCTTACATTTCGGACCCCTTTCTAAGTCATCTCTGTACATTAAGAAAGGAATTGGACCAAGGATCGATCACTGTCGCAACCCAGTTGTTACGCTCAGCCTGACGGAGGATTCAGTATCTAAAACTCTATGTTGCTCTCAGTCGGTGAGGCAGTCACGAATCCATGTAGGCGGGAGAACATGAATGTGCGGACTCTCCCTGCAACACACAGATGGTAATCACAGTTACTCAGTATCGCCCTGTGGTTTTTGACCCACTCAGCAATCTCTTGTGTGGCTCTTTACTGAAAGCTTTTTGAAGTCCTGTGTTACAACAGAAGGCAATTCTGAACTCCAATTCCTATGAATGTAAGAGATGCAATGCACTAAGTTTGTTAGCAGTAGCATTATCTTTTCCATATTCTTATCTAAAAATAAGGAGATGCTAAATACACGTTAACTGTGAAAATAACAAGGAACCTTATTTCCATATTTAAGTTTAAAATCTAGATTTCCTAGATTGTAATCTTTGGTTACTTTACATTTGGAGAGTTTTTTTCTTTTTCTTTTTGTTATGGGAATATCAATTACCGTCTGACTTTATTCGAAACTCCTTGAGCTAGGTAATCAGAGCCAGCTGACCTGCTTAGGTTAATTTGATCTGAATACCTCAGAGCTCCATAGGTCGAGTTTTCTCTGAGCTTGAACTTTACGTGATCTAGTCCAATGAATGGCAGTGAATAATCTCTGTTGCTTTTTACTGTATACAGAGAACTGAAAGGTTGATTTGATATGGATATCATTTCTCTATTGTCATTACTTGTTTTACTTGTGTCTGTTTGCCAGTGGTCTTAGTGTGTTTCTTGTGCGCTTTTTCTTCGTCTTATGTACCTGAAAATTTCTTCATTATTATTCTCAACATTTAGGGACATTCATCTTTCACGTGCCTATTGACTTTGTCTGATTTTCCGTTTCTCTCACTTCTTTTCTAATCTTTTTGCGAATTCTTCGTAATCTTCATTGCTACCTGTTGATTTAAATTTATCTTATCAGCAATTACTTCCTGTGTTTCCTTAGTAATACAAGGAGCTTATCAGTTTCCACTGGTTCTAAGAACTAATTTCGTTTTAGATCTACGTTATATCTCTTCAGCAATATCAACTTCAAGGAGATTAATCTATTTACTGTTCCAAAATTTATGGTCTGATTTTTTCTCAAGGTTTATTTTTCTGTAATCTGTTATCAAGAGTTTGTTTTCACTAATTTAGAACTTTGAACTAATTTGCATTCAAATAATGTGGTAGTCATTGGTTGCCACAGTTTCAACTACTCGCAGGAGTTGATCATGAAAGAGAGAGAGAGAGAGAGAGAGAGAGAGAGAGAGAGAGAGAGAGAGAGAGAGAGAGGGGGGGGGAGAGAGGGGGGTATTCCATTCAAGAATTCAACCTCGGGAAAAGTATTATAGATTAGAGGAAAATTAACATGCTACAGCCCAAAAGGACTTCAGTACCTTCTCAGCATTCACAATGCAATGCCAAGCACAGAAAACTTTCTCTGAAGGTTCGGTCAGAGAGACCAGAGTAACAGTGGCATCAGAACCAGGAATGCCAGAACCAGACCCAAAGACCTACCGCCTACAACTCTCCGAGATGTCCTAGGGAACGTCTTGAAAGAATCATAAACCGAAAGTTAAGAGGACACCTTGAAGACAATAAACTCCATGATCCTAATCAATATGGCTTCCGAAAGGACAAAGCACCACCTCAGCAATCGCGACTACAGCAGAAAAAAAAGAAAAGAAAATCTCTCCAAAGGACAAAGAAGAAATTGTCAAGTTATACAAAGAGTTAGAAGCAAATGCCTTTGACAAAGTGTGGACAAACGGCCTCTAATATGAATAACGACAAAAAAGCATACCTGAGATCATAGAAAGATGACTGTGTCACTTTCTCAACTAACGCACCGCAGAAATCATCATCAACACTGCCACGTCACCCAAATTCCCTCTATCAAGGGGTACCTCAGGGCAGAGTCCTGTCACAAGCTCTATTCATGGCTTCCACAGCTGACATTTCTCCTCCAGTTTTGCGACGACGTCGCTCAATAGTAGTCTTGACCATCTCATTCCTAGAACAAACTCGTTTACTACAGTCAGAGGAAACCAGACTAAAGAAATTTGAAAAGGAATATAAACAAATTTGCTATAGTTGCACTAGGGAGAACAATACCCAACAAATTGAACATAGAAGATAAGATGTGTACACTATCTTGTACAAGAAGAACTGCAGAACCCTGGGTCACACACTCACATCAAGGGTTTTCATAACACATCATATCAACAAGAGATCCGCTCAAAGAGTTGAAGCTACAGGGATACAAAAAAGCGATCTGTCACAAATGAAGAATAACCCTACAATGAAAACCCCCGCAGAACAGCACGAGCAATTAAAGATTAAACTGATCGGTTCGTACCTAAGACAAGCAGCCCACAATGTATGGCAGAGACTTGAAGACAACGATGATACAAACTGCAGCCACATCCGAGATCTCGACATCAATACAAATATGGATCAAACATCCCCGGTACCCTGGAAGCCTTTAAGCACTGAGTGAGGCTCCAGTCATCCATTGATACAAACACTGAACAATGTTTAGCTTAGCTTAGTAAATAGATAAACAAAGGTACAGCACGAAAGCATACACACCCACTATCTGCCGAGGGTATGTAAATAAGCCAACAAAAACGTGCTTGCAGATGATCACTAACATGCATCAAAAAACTTACACCATTGATCTGTACAAACTTTTGTCTCCTCCATTGCAACTATACCTTCCCCTGACCCACCTCTTCTTCCTTTCCTATGAATATCATAAAAAGAAACGAAGAATCACAATCAGTAAGAGTGAAAGGCGGGGCAGAGCACACATACATATGCACAAAAATATCAAGTATATCTACGAGACACAAGGGGAAAATACATGTAAAAAGAAATGTATAAGACAACATGTTGAAACCTATAGATACGCAGGCAGAGGCATCGATGGATAGACTGACAACCACGACAACGTACAGACAGGAGACAAGCAGCATAGGCAGGCCGCAGGCAGGCATGCATCGCTGGGTTCGTCATCATGATCAAGCTGGAGTACTGGACCCACGTTCTCCAGACGTCTCCAAGGTCCAACCAGACTCCTGTTATTGTTCTCGGGTAATTGGAACCTTTGTGGTACTGTCTTTGTGATTTATTGGCTCTGAGTAGAAACTGCAGCTAGAAATTCGCATTTAAGAGTGAATACATATATCGTCCCCCAGTTATCTTGTGATGAAAGGAACTGGATTAACCAGGAATGTTAATGATACTTGACTTCTCTTGTGGTATAAAAGCTGAAAAAGAAAGAAAGAATTATTTGGTCGTGCTGGAACAAGATACAAGTCTGCCAAATTGTGGGTCGATCATTCACAAATAAAGAATATCATTTGCTAAGTGTATCAGTTGAAAATATAGAACATGAAAGAAGAAAGACAGGTAGAAGAGAGTGAGACTTTAAACAAGAATTCTCACTTCTTGTGTGGTAAACACATTTCTTTTGTCACAGTGAACTGTCTGTCTGCCTGTGAGGCTTAACTGGAGTAAACCACCTACGACATGATGACTGACTAACTGTGACGAATTGTGATTCTAAAAAAATGGAGTTCTGTATACTATAGTGTACAGTATCTTTATCTGTGATACAAAACTCCTCTTGAAGGGACACTAAGCTATGAATGCTAGTTCTTACTAATAGCAAGGTAACTGCTGTGTTTCGAGAGAGGGAGAGAAAAAAAATCATAGTAGCCGTAATAATAACTAGAATGATGACACAAACTTCATATTGTCTGTCCATCTATGTGGATTAATGTACAATGAGTTCATCTCCAAGAACAAGGGCCGTGTTAACAACAAGTCGAAACTTCCGAGTGGTAACAAGTGGTAACAAGGACTACAGATTGAATCTTGGGTTAGGCCACAAACACAAGCTATTCCTCTCTCGGCAGCAATGTAACTGACACGTACACTGCTACCCTAACCCTCCAAAGTGTAGCCACGAAGCCAGCAAAGTGAAGTAAATTATAGAGGCCGTAAATAGACCAGAAGACTCTCCTCTCTTGTACGAGTCGGTGAGAGCAAAGTTTTGCGCCTCTAAACATTTTATGCCTGTTGGCCGACGTTTGTATAATACCTTCATCTTTTTTCTATCTGTAACAGGTTCAGCATAGTAATACTTTGCAGCTCAGTAATCTATAAATGTTCCCTCTTGGTTTTAAAGAACCTTCTCTTAAGCCAAATAGCTAAACTCTACGAAAGAATTATGGAAAGAGAACAAGACATTTAACAGAACCACAAGACGATGAGAAAACTATTACCACCAGAGACTTGATACCTAAGAAGAATAACAGGAAGGTCAAGAAGTTTGGTAAAGATATATGTTTTATCGACAGAGACTTACAGAAGGCTTTTGACTCGCTAACAGGGAATGAGCTATGGAACTGTAATGAGGGAAAATCACAAAAAATAGGTTGATTGTAAACAATTTTTAAGTATCGTATGATTTCTATTTGTGCAACGTAAGACCTAAATATAAAAATGCTTAGGATAACAAGAAGCGACAGACCACTGGGTTTCCATCGAGATTGTGATTGTAGAAAAGATAAGAAATAGAAAGTAGTGACGTAACACTAGAAAGCACACACATAACTTTATGAAAGAATACCTTTAAAATTCATATCTAAGTAAGAAGGCATAAGAATGATATGGGGTGTCATGTTACCACTGATATGAATCAAGGAAGGGTGACTTAACCCTTGTTATCATTTGCATGTATGGGCGACGTTACAAACAAAGAGAATAGAGATTGAAACAAGGTCTGCACACATACACCTTGCTAGAATTAAAAAAAAAATAAAGGAAATTGGAACAGACAATTAAGTTTTGTAATGACTGCCTCCTCCAAGCAGGGATGATAAAAGAAATAAGAAAGAGAAGGAAGATTTAATATATATATATATAGTATGGACAAAGATTTGAACATGATAATGGAGGGGGAAGTCAATAAAAAAAACTCGGAGAGATTTAGATATCTGGGGAGTGCACTTTCGAAAGGAAGGGAAAGCAAGATGTAGATAAGAGAAAGGATAGCGAAACACAGAAAGAACGTCGATGCATTATATCCGTCTTTAAAGTTACTTTTCTAATGACATATAGGCGCAGAAAACTGGGCAATGACTCCGAAAGATGATAACAGAATACTTGTGGCTGATAAGCCAACAGGGCGAACAACCAGTGAAAAAGCAAGAGCGGACAGATTCAGAATTGAGAGATCCAGGCAAAATAATTGACGCAGTCGTATGCAAGAAACTGATGGAAGGAACATACCTGGAATGGCTTGGACACAGAAAGTACGGCTGCCAAGAGAAGTTGGATCTTGGCAACGTAGGGACACCAGACCCAGAGGCAGACAAAACCAGGGACGGAGGGTTGGAGTGAGGGGTAGCCAGAGCAAGCACACCCTTCCAAGCAGATGTAAGAACTTTTAAGTCGACCAAGTGGCGTGTATGGTTGATAACCTGGAGTAGAAGAGGAAGCGAGCCGGCCTCACTGATAACGGGCCGATGGACTACCCTGGGGCTGAAATAAGTTTGTAGAACTTTTGGAGAGATAGACTGGTCGATAGATAGGTAGCTAGATTGAGAGAGAGAGAGAGAGAGAGAGAGAGAGAGAGAGAGAGAGAGAGAGAGAGAGAGTGTGTGTGTGTGTGTGTGTGTGTGTGTGTGTGTGTGTGTGTGTTGCGTTAGGACGTATAAAGTAAGATTTTGAAATGTAATTTCAATGCAACCCTGACCATTAGATCCACGTGGCGTTTCTACCGATCACATGTCAGTAAAATATAATTCAAACTGAAATGTATATTTAGAGAACATAGTATAATGATGCAGTTCCTGGTTTTAGGGTATATCTGAGTAAACACACGGAAGATGTGCATTCCAGAGCTGTATGGGGGGAATTGTAGATGCTAAATAATGCAATACGAAGACACAACCAAATTATTATCTGACCTGATCAGATTTTGCATGAACCCGAAAACTATAGAGCTTTCAAACGCATTTGTTCGTAATATCAAATTCACCCGTCTCATAAGTGTACAGGGACCTTACTGTCCTCTGTCTTGTAAGTGTACTGAGACATCACACTTATATATATATCAAACCTACTGGAGATAGGTAAAAGCTTTACTCCCCATAAGACTCACACATGCATGGTCTTTGAACATAACATTGAAAAGGATACGAAAAATCCTTGCATTTTACATCCACAGAATCATGAAATTACACAGAACTTAGAATCAAATGGACCTAAATTTATCAAGCCTTTTATTCCAAATCTTAAAGGCAGATTATCCTTAATTTCACAGAATGCCTTAAACTCACACAGTGTGAGTGAACACTTACATCGACCTTCATTACATATGGAACTGCAAGTACATAAAGAATAAGCTTTTCGTCGATCTCAAATCCACATGAATCATACCTAAACCAAGGAGTCTTATTAAGTTACGGTGGGGAAGGTCAGAATGGATATAAAATCCATTCTAACATGAAAACCCAAATAAACCCTCCACCACGTAATAGCCTCAAACTTCAGCCACTACAAAGGCAGTGTCAGTGAACATACCATAACTTCATACACTTTACTTTCTCCCATAACACTCACAAATGTGATATACACCATTATGCTTCTTTCCTGTGGCATTTCTATATGAATATCGCTGTAGGGTGTATGTCAAGCCTACAGCCTGATATTGCTGGAAATTTTGTAAGGTATATTTTCGCTCCATTTTTGTTAATATGAATTTTTGAAGGACATTGTGGATTCGAAGTCCAGAGTCTGTAGACTCTAAATAGTATTCTGTGATCTTCAAGTGTTCGTAGATGTCGAATGGGAGGCTTCTGATTGGCTTATGATTATTGTCGATGGTGAAGATTTGGCTGTGGATCAGCCAAGGTGTGCTGGAACATCAGTTTTATTTCTGTCTGACTGTGTGCATGTGTGTGCCAACCTGCGATTACTCTTTTAAAAACTTCGACATATATTTGTACACCTGGTTCACCTACTCTCTCTCTCTCTCTCTCTCTCTCTCTCTCTCTCTCTCTCTCTCTCTCTCTCTCTCTCTCTCTGTCTTGGGGTGAAAACGGTAATCCATAATAGATATATGAATACCTAAGTCGGCCCCGCGCTTTCTTTAAACCCAAACTTTGTGCACTTTGTGTTAAGAACGTCTCTATAGCTGCTGGAAACACAATGACTAAAACGCATGATGTATGAGGGCGTTTTCATTTTCATCCATTCTATATTTCATAGCATTTGGTATTCAAACATTGCGTTTAATCATTAATTAGGTCAAATATCATTTAAAGGTTCACTCTGAAGAATCCTTAATATACCTTTGTGATAACTGGAACAGCTATTTATTCAAGGCTTGTAATCAAACTACCGAGTTACACATAATTTAATCAAATGCTTCCCAGGTATTTGCAGAGGGAGAACTATAATGATTTCCCTTACCGTCTCAAAAAGTTTCTCTTAAGAAGGCTGACTGAAGCAGTCTTCCGGCGGTCCCCTCGTGTAACATTCGTCAGTATCTTCAGATTATCAGATTCGCACTAATATGAGTTTGATGTTGCATGAAGCTACTCTCTTCGACTCTGGCAGCACCATTTCTATCACCAAATCCATGGGATATTTTTCCGGCGCTTAAAGACTCGTTCTGACTGAGGCTTTCTCTATGGAAATGCTTACTTTTGATTTTAGAAAAGTTACCTCCTGTGGGTATTGCATGTGGCAGCCTATCCTCCAGCGTTCGCATACGCTTCCGTTAGCCTATCATGGGCATTTTTCTTTGAAAATATTGCTTAAGTTATTGTTCTTCATGAATATGTTCTCCTCAGTCTCCCTTGAATGATCATCAGCAACGCTCTAAGTCTGCTGATGATGGAGATAAAGATGATATTCTACGACACATCAGTCATATATCAGAGCTAAGATCGGCTTTTGTTCTCAATCGGGATATTGCCACACGATCTTCATATATATCACTCCAGCTCAGACGTCACGTGTTTATATAAAGTTGTTGAAGAGTTTTACGTTCATCTTGCGTCCTTGGCTGTTTGGATTGATCTTCAAGGCAGTCAGTTTAGATATATGATCATTACTCAGCTAACATTAATCGGTAATTATTTGGACTTTCTTTTCCTTTTTCGTAGATCCTCAAACAGTTGTAAATTCTGAAGAGAGAATATTATCATGATTACTTTACCTGTTTTAAGCGAAGACTTTCAGTACACTGATTACTCGTGCATGTAACGTTTTGAACGTTTCACTGAAAATTAATGCATTTCCATGTCTGTATTGTTGACTCGAGGTGAAAGAGGCAAAACAAATATATGTGTCGATATTAATTATAAACCATTCTTTATGGACATCTAATCAAGCTCATTCACAGTAAATATTTATCTTCTCTAGGATAATTAGACCAGCAATTCACACGAACACAAACCCGACACAAGTATCGGATCCGATGAGTAAAACTCATTTACATACGAGGTAATATTCATGATGCTTCCGAAACGTGGAACATTTCCGTCTGTAGATTAGGGTCATAATGTGCTCGTACAGTTCAAAGTCTAGTCTCAGTAACAAACTCTTTAATGTTTGGTATATAGACAGCATCAGCTGCGACCTTCGTCAAGTACAAGTGAGATGTGTATATGTTATCTTTGAACATTAGTGAAACTTATAAGTCAAGGCTCCATACGAAAATATTTGGTAAAAACAAAGAGGTTGCAATACCAATAATGAATTTAGGTTATGAATAATATTCACTGCAATGTTCATCATAAGAGCGGAACTTAAACTTTGATGCTCCGGTTAGCCCTCAATGTTCAAGTCTACTGCACGACACACTGATGTTCTGTCATGCAATCCAAAAATGATGATTCTACTCCACGTCCCTTACCTTCATACGATACTTATAGGTAATCACCAGTGACATTCTATACTATACAAAGACGGTCCTCCTACATCCGTCTCCGGTCTGTAGACGGCGAGTAAGTTGCCAGACGCACAATAATTATCCACCCCACCTCCCCATAGGTAGTTCCACATAGTTCAATCATCATCTCTGTAGGACAGAAATCAGTGGTTGATGGGATGAAATAGGTATGGGAAAGTATGTGATTGTTGACTGGGAAGGCTGTGCCACCAGTGTGAGAGGTATGAAGAAGGAAAATGGCAGGAGTGGATAAGAATTGGTTGGTGTTGGT